>NW_022884751.1:0-13613 GCF_011952205.1 Bombus bifarius | reverse complement strand
TCGCAAATCGCGAAAATTTCGATTTTTTGGACGATAAAAGGCCGAAACTTCCTTCGCGTTGGAGATATTTCGACGTTTAAGCGCTCGTTGAACTCCATTTCACGGTGCTAATGCAATGCACAACCATTTAAGCGTCGAAACAAGCAAAATATCTCGCAAATCGCGAAAATTTCGATTTTTTGGACGATAAATGGCCGTAACTTCCTTCCCGTTGGAGATATTTCGACTTTTAAGCGCTCGTTGAACTCCATTGCACAGTGCTAATGCAATGCACAACCATTTAAGCGTCGAAACAAGCAAAATATCTCGCAAATCGCGAAGATTTCGATTTTTTGGACGAAAAATAGCCGTAACTTCCTTCCCGTTTGAGATATTTCTACGTTTAAGCGCTCGTTGAACTCCATTTCACAGTGCTAATGCAATGCACAACCATTTAAGCGTCGAAACAAGCAAAATATCTCGCAAATCGCGAAAATTTCGATTTTTTGGACGATAAATGGCCGTAACTTCCTTCCCGTTGGAGATATTTCGACGTTTAAGCGCTCGTTGAACTCCATTTCACAGTGCTAATGCAATGCACAATCATTTAAGCGTCGAAACCATCAAAATATCTCGCAAATCGCGAAAATTTCGATTTTTTGGACGATAAATGGCCGTAACTTCCTTCCCGTTGGAGATATTTCGACGTGTAAGCGCTCATTTCACTCCGTTTTGCACTGCAAATGTGTTACGTATTAATTTGTTTGTTTAAATCGATCAAATCTTAAGTTTAAATTTTACTGAAAATTTTTTCTTTTTTTTATAGTTTGAGTTTGTGTTTAATCTGAAGGGAAATAAATTGAAGTGATATTTCTGTGTATTTAATACTGATTTAGATTTCTAATTAATACGGTAGTTGCTGCCACCAGAAATAGTCTAAGGACTATTTCAAAATATTTTACTTTTATTATTTTCTTTTACATTTAATGGGTAGCGTTAACTGACGCTTATTGCAACTGGTAAATGAATTTCACTTTTCGGCTAACCTGCTATGCGCAGGGATACTAGCACGGGAGAGGATTAAAGCTGGGTACAATGAATATTTTTCCTCGTTGAACGGATTTTTATTTCGACGTAGAATTGCTTAGGTTATTGTATATATATTTTATTAGCTGGATATTTATATTTTAGCGTTGCTGGATTGGATAGGAACGTAAGATTTTTCGTTGTTTTATATAAATTTATTTTTACGTTTGACTTCTTCTTCTCTTTTAATTTCGCTGTAGTAGTTTGCCGTTAGAACCGAAACTCAATTCATTTACTACGATGGATTCTGTTACCATGATTTTTTTGCCTTTTGAGTTTAATAATCGAGGATGATTCTAACGATCCTCTCTGTGTGGGACTCGTGTGATTTCGCAAGCCTTGCCCAAAGACGGGTAATATTTTACCAACAGTGGGAGGAGGAATGCGAAGATCAGCGGATGTTTCAGTAGCTGAAAACACCGTTCGCACAAGCCGACACAGCGGACGACTCCTTTGTTTAAAGTTTAAACAATGATTCTATCTTCAAAACCGTTCACGAAAATAAAACGAGATCAATGATAGGAAGTTCTAACTCAATTCTCGAGGACAACGAGATTATCAGAGAAGAAGGAAATTTTCAAAATTAATTTTCTTACCTTGAGGAGTAGGTGCTGTCTGGTGCCATTACCTCAGCCGCTCCGGTGGTCGTCGAAGTTTTTGTTGGGTTTATTATTTGAACTCGAATGTAGTTTATTATCAACTCTTACTTTATTTATCTATTTTAATACAGCCTGAGCAATTTACTAACTGGATTAATACCGCAATTACAATGCGCGTTTGTGTCTAAACGATGAAATGAGGACTTCAAAGATAAAATTTTCTTTTACTGAGTCGCGACTCTCTTTTCTTTACCGAAAAAACTAAAGACCCCGAAACGCAAAATACAATACAAAATTTCTAAACGCAGTGATGAGCGCAATAACGAACGCAAAGAATAATGAGCGGTAATAACAAACGATCGCAAGAATTATGAACAAACTAATGAACGCTGCGCTATGTTGCTACGCTTATTTATAATGCCATCCCCCACGGGGTGGTGGTCCGCTGGGGGTACGCTTCCGTGGGAATCGGGATGTTGCAGTTTGGGCTTCTTGGAATCGTACGTGACAAAATGTAAATTCCGTATTTCGACTTAGTTTCTATCAGTCCTGTGTTTCTGCTGAGCTAGCGTCTAGGAGATTTGAAGCATTCCACGCTGATCTAGTCCGTTCCGCGAGAAACTTCCACGTGCTGTATCGTGGGAATTACCGGTGTTTCTTCGGCGCGTGGAAGGGCTGGTGGCTGCAGCATCATTATCATTTCAATGTTTGCTCGGGCAACACGCGCAACTCCGCTGCTCTCCCACAACAAGGACCTCCTTCGTTGAGTTATTTTTCGTAAGTTTGGATATTCGCATATTATGGTTGTTTTGTGATCTTAATGTTTTTTCCCTTTTTTGTTGTTCCCCTAGGCTTCGGTGATCGACGTTCGGACAATGTTTGCGGAGTCGTTTCCATCAGAGGTTCCTTTCCAGACTTCTCTGGTACGTATTTAGTCTTGTTTTTAGTCTGCTTGATTCGTTCTGTTTCGTTTTATTTAGAATATACCGTGTTGTTCTCATCCCAAGCGAAAGAGGGATTCCGAAGAACCCATGGGCGACTCGGGAGGATCCATCAAACGCATGCGGCCCTGTGATAAACCACGAGTATCAGAGTGGTTGGAGGAACTATTCAACATTGATGCCGAGGCCGTGTCGAAATTGGGCTTTGACGATTTGGCTACTTTCGACGAGAATTTCTTCGATGCAGAGACCGTCGTATTGGAGAGGGAACCCCCTCTGGTTGAAATCGTTGATACCGATCGTTGCGTGAAAGTTCGTTTTGCGAATGAAATTCCCGAAGAGGTTTTGGAGGCACATCTCCGTCACCATGCTTCTGGGAAAAAGGGAATTTCCCCTGTTGTGCGCTATTGGTGTATGCGTGAGTTCAGCGAACTTTATCCCGGAGCTCCTTGCTTCGATTTTGATTTAGTGTAGCTGCTTCAATTTCGTTGGTTCGCTGTTTGATGTTCCTTATTATTATTAATTTTTTGATATATTTTGTTTTGTGTTCAATATATATATATATATGTCGGAGATGAAAGGAAAGCCGAAGCCCTTCCTTGGAAATTTTGGGAACATCCTCTAGTACCTTAGCCTAGATTTTATTATAGTTGTAATTGTTTAAGATTTGTAATAAGCGAGATTGGGTTCGAGGTGACAATCGGTCGCTGAACGTAGCCACGGTCACGGGATGGATGTTTTATCTAACGGAGGTCTGGAGTGGTTGTATGTGTTTTCCGAGAAGTGTGGTTGTGGCGGCATGCGGCCTCGAGAGCGGGCCGAGCCACGTGTGATGTTGCCTCGGAGGTGCCGATGCAATGGGACATACATTGTATTTAGTAATCAAAACTCCAGGCGGAAACTGCCTAGCAACGGCGTTTGGAACTTTCTCGATGCTTCCAACGAGTGTGCCTAGCAACGGCGTTTGGAACCTTCTCGATGCTTCCAAACGGGGATAGAAAACAAAATGCAATCGTACAGGGAGAAAAATCTCCACGAGGCTGGGATTCTTGCGATTGCCTTGGAGAGTGATACATCGAGCGTTTTCGACGATCGCATTTGCGTCCAAGTTAGTTTCGCTTAGTAAGGAGTTATCCCGGTGACCGTGGATTCGTTTGAACTCAAACATTGCTAATAGTATTATTTAATTTAATTATTCGTAGATCGTATTATTCATTAGGCTTAGTGTTTGTTAGTCTTATTATTAGTTGTACTTATTATTTGTTAAGCTTAGTGATAGACCTGTATATACGTGTAAATAAAATCTCGGCTTTGTGAAACGATGGCTAGTCCACATGAAGAGTCGTCGCGCGCCCACAATTCGAATCCTGATCCGACATCAGAAGTGGGATCAGTACCGTTTAAAGTGTTACAAGAGCAAATGGACCTTGTGCGCGAGTTAATTCAGACGCTAGCGCACAAACCGGGGGAGCAACGACCGAGTACGGAATCTAAGGATGCAACGTTACCACGTTTTGACCCCGAAGGCGCGGGCGCCGATCCATCCGCGTGGTGCTCTCATGCTGATCTGATTTTGAAAGACCACCCGATGCAAGAGAGTGCGTTACTTTCCGCTCTAAATCGCGCCCTAAGGGGTTCTGCTGCGCATTGGCTTTCACAAATGGTGCGCGGTGGAAAGCTTACCTGGCCAACGTTCAAGGAACAATTTCTTTCGCGTTTTGGTGGCAGAGAGACAGCCGCTTCGGCGTTAATAAGGATATCCAGAGAACGACCGTCGGAGACTGAATCTCCGGGAGCGTACGGTAGTCGCCTCCGCTCCATGCTGCAGATGAAGTTGCAAGATCTAACGATGCCCGAAGTGATCAATGCCCTCGCCCTTTATATGCTGAGTTCACAAGATCGACGCTTTCGGCGACTAACGCTCGCGAATAATATCAGGACGGAGGACCAATTTCATGATGAAATGAGGATTCTCCCTTACAACGATCAGCCGACATTTTCGCCAAGAAATTCACTAACGGAACCTGAAGCTAAACGCAGCAGGCTATCAGTTCCTCGGATTAAGTGCTACCGCTGTGGTGCTCACGGGCATAGGAGAACGGAGTGTCGCCTGCAAACACAAACGGGGAAGGAGCAGGATATACGAAACCCGAAGGAAAAACGACCAGCCGCATCGTCGAAGGTGACCTGCTTCAAATGCCACGAGGAGGGACATATCGCGCCTAATTGCCCATCATCGCGGAAAAGAAACTACGATTCCATTGACGAACGCCGGATCGACTCCTGTGTAGTAGAAGCTCCGGCTGGTAGATTAAGCCATCTGGGTGAGTCGTATCCATTTTACTTTGATTCTGGGGCCGAGTGTTCGTTAATCAAAGAGTCCCTAGCCTCGAAATTTTCGGGTAAAAGAATAACCGATGTGGTAGT
Organism: Bombus bifarius; assembly: GCF_011952205.1. Classification (NCBI taxonomy): domain Eukaryota; kingdom Metazoa; phylum Arthropoda; class Insecta; order Hymenoptera; family Apidae; genus Bombus; species Bombus bifarius. The sequence goes on along the minus strand of NW_022884751.1, from coordinate 8,581 downwards.
GATGCGGGGGATCGGGAATACTTGTGTTAAGAGTACACTTCAGATTTTGTCCACTGTTCGTATTAACGATCTTACATTGGAGATAGTTTTTCATGTCCTTGCTGACGATTACCTAAAATACGACATCATGATTGGTCGCGAGATTTTGAGCCAGGGATTCGACGTAAATATCGCGCAAGATAGCCTCGTTATTTGTAAAACAAAGGCCGTTAACGCTTGTGGTAAAGTCGCGGAAGATGCGGTCAACATTAACGAGGTTGACACTGATGTGATCGGTAACTATAAAGATCGATTAATCTCTGTTCTCGAAAGATTTAAAGAATCATTCATTACGGGTTTCCCGCGTACTCGCGTCAGTACAGGCCAGTTGGAAATACGGCTAATCGATCCCAACGTCACCGTGCAGAGAAGCCCTTACAGGCTTAGCGTGGAAGAGCGAAGAATAGTACGCGAGAGGATAGACGAGTTAATTAAAGCACAAATTGTAAAACCTAGTAATTCGCCGTTCGCGAGCCCTATAATACTCGTGAAGAAGAAGGACGGCTCAGACAGATTGTGCGTAGATTTTCGAGCGCTGAATAAAAATACGGTCGCGGATCGGTATCCCTTACCCCTTATTGCTGACCAAATCGCGAGATTGCAGAGTGCGAGGTACTTCATTAGCCTGGACATGGCTAGCGGATTTCACCAGATCCCCATTCACCCTAACTCGACGGAATATACTGCGTTCGTTACCCCCGACGGTCAATACGAATACGTGACGATGCCGTTTGGGTTGAAAAATGCACCAGCCGTTTTCCAGAGAGCCATTTTCAAGGCCTTAGGCGACCTCGCTTATTCGTATGTCGTTGTTTATTTGGACGACGTTCTAATAATCGCCGACTCAATAGATCAAGCTCTAGAAAGGTTGCACACGGTACTAAACACTCTCGTAAACGCCGGATTTTCTTTCAATTTCGCTAAATGTTCTTTTCTGAAGACGTCGGTACTTTATTTGGGATATGTAATTCGTAACGGAGAAGTTCGTCCAAACCCGGGAAAAATACAAGCTTTGAATTCTTTACCTGCACCGTCGACCGTCACACAGCTTAGGCAGTTTATAGGTTTGGCCTCTTACTTCCGAAAATTTATTCCTAAATTTTCGCAAGTGATGAAACCCTTGTACGCACTCACTTCTAGTAACAAGCACATAACTTGGACGGACAGGCACGAAAAGATAAGACAACAGATAATTTCCGTTCTGACCGACGCGCCGGTGTTAATGATATTTGATCCCAATCGGCCCATAGAGCTACATACCGACGCTAGTTCGGAGGGGTATGGAGCTATTTTAATGCATAGAGTCGAAAAGGAAAACAGAGTCATCGAATATTATAGTAAAAGGACCAGTCCCGCGGAATCTAGGTATCATTCGTACGAACTGGAGACACTAGCAGTAGTAAGCGCCGTTAAGCATTTCCGACACTACTTACATGGACGGAAATTCTTAGTAGTTACGGACTGTAATTCTTTGAAAGCCTCCAGCAACAAAGTAAACTTAAACGACCGGGTTTATAGGTGGTGGGCTTATTTGCAAACATTCGATTTTGACATCATGTATCGAGAGGGTAAACGAATGGCCCACGTAGATTTCTTTTCGCGAAACCCCGTAGACTTGAATCGCCGTATGATAGACAAGGTCGCAGAGAAAGAGATTAATCTGGCCGAGATCTCCGAAGACTGGCTATTAGCGGAACAACGTCGCGATCCGCAAATCTCCGAAATCGTTAATAAATTACAGAACGAAGAGCTCGCGGAAGATATCGCGAATACCTACGAACTGCGATCCGGTACACTTTACCGTAAAGTACAACGAAAGGGCAGAACCCTTTGCTTACCCATTGTTCCGAGAGGTTTTAGATGGTCCGTCATCAACCATGTGCATCAGTCAATTATGCACTTAGGATGGGATAAAACGCTCGAGAAGCTCTATGAGTATTATTGGTTCGAGGGAATGGCGAAGTATGTTCGCAAGTTTGTCGAGAACTGCCATGCTTGTAGAGTTTCGAAGGCTAGTTCAGGTAAAATACAGGCTGAACTGCATCCTATACCTAAGACCGGCATACCGTGGCATACGGTGCATATGGACATAACGGGCAAGCTGAGTGGCAAGAATGACTCGAAAGAGTATGTCGTCGTCTTGATCGATGCCTTTACGAAATTCGTGCACTTATATCACACACGCAAATTGGATTCGCTCAGCGTTATCCAGGCACTTAAGTCCGCCGTGTTTTTGTTCGGTAGTCCCTGTCGGATAATAGCAGATCAGGGTAGATGTTTCACGGGCCGGGAATTTCAAGAATTCTGTGCAAGCAAACAAATCAAAGTTCATTTGATCGCGACCGGTGCAAGTAGGGCCAATGGGCAAGTAGAACGTGTTATGAGCACGTTAAAAAATATGTTCACAACGATAGAAACGACCGGGCGTTCATGGCAAGACGCGATCGGGGAGATGCAATTGGCTTTGAATTGCACCCTCAACCGCGTAACCAAATCGAGTCCTTTAGAGTTATTGATTGGTAGAGCAGCAAGACCGTATGACTTATTACTACCTGATAACATCGAGGAAAAAGAAATAGATATCTCCAGTGTAAGACAACAGGCAATAAAAGAGATGGAAACTAGTGCTAGGTATGACAAAGAGAGATTCGATAAAACCAAAGCTAAAGTAGTTAGGTTTAATCCTGGTGATTTGGTACTACGCCAAAATGAAGAAAGGAACCAGACAAAATTGGATCCAAAATTCAGGGGTCCGTTTGTGATATCGGAGGTCCTGGAAGGAGACCGATATACCTTGAAAACACTGGATGGGAAAAGGTCATACAAGTACAGTCATGACAGGTTAAGGAAAATGCCGGATAGTCGCATTCCTGCGGAGTTGGATGTCTGTTGTGATGACGAGAACAGTGACCATGGCGATGTGAGTACCCCGATCCCAGAGGATCGTAGAATTATATGAGCCCAGGTGCGGCCATGGGACGGAGTTCAGTGCGGTCAGGCACTGGGAGTGACGATGTCACGAAGCTGGGAGCCGGTTTAGTACCGACAGCGACGATGTCACGAAGCTGGGAGCCGGTTTAGTACCGACAGCGACGATGTCACGAAGCTGGGAGCCGGTTTAGTACCGACAGCGACGATGTCACGAAGCTGGGAGCCGGTTTAGTACCGACAGCGACGATGTCACGAAGCTGGGAGCCGGTTTAGTACCGACAGCGACGATGTCACGAAGCTGGGAGCCGGTTTAGTACCGACAGCGACGATGTCACGAAGCTGGGAGCCGGTTTAGTACCGACAGCGACAATGCCACGAGGTTGGAGCTGGTTTAGTACCGATAGCGACAATGTCACGAGGTTGGAGCTGGTCTAGTACCGACAGCGACAATGTCACGGATTTGGAGCTGGTCTAGTACCGACAGCGACGATGTCACGAAGCTGGAGCTGGTCTAGTACCGACAGTGACAATGTCACGAGGCTGGAGGCGGTCTAGTGTTGACAGCGATCGTGTTACGAAGCTGGTTATGTAACGAACTTTGAGAGTATGTGCGATTCGAAGGATGAGACCCATTTGGGTGTGAAATCGAGAATGGTCCGTCATGTCATTACGACCCGACTGAAAGCACGCAGAATGCAACTGGCACTTTGAATGCTAATCACAATGACACTAATCTTGTTTCCTTTTGTTTTGTTGACGAAGGTACACCCTGAGGACGTGTGATAGTCAGGATGGCCGTGTCGGAGATGAAAGGAAAGCCGAAGCCCTTCCTTGGAAATTTTGGGAACATCCTCTAGTACCTTAGCCTAGATTTTATTATAGTTGTAATTGTTTAAGATTTGTAATAAGCGAGATTGGGTTCGAGGTGACAATCGGTCGCTGAACGTAGCCACGGTCACGGGATGGATGTTTTATCTAACGGAGGTCTGGAGTGGTTGTATGTGTTTTCCGAGAAATGTGGTTGTGGCGGCATGCGGCCTCGAGAGCGGGCCGAGCCACGTGTGATGTTGCCTCGGAGGTGCCGATGCAATGGGACATACATTGTATTTAGTAATCAAAACTCCAGGCGGAAACTGCCTAGCAACGGCGTTTGGAACTTTCTCGATGCTTCCAACGAGTGTGCCTAGCAACGGCGTTTGGAACCTTCTCGATGCTTCCAAACGGGGATAGAAAACAAAATGCAATCGTACAGGGAGAAAAATCTCCACGAGGCTGGGATTCTTGCGATTGCCTTGGAGAGTGATACATCGAGCGTTTTCGACGATCGCATTTGCGTCTAAGTTAGTTTCGCTTAGTAAGGAGTTATCCCGGTGACCGTGGATTCGTTTGAACTCAAACATTGCTAATAGTATTATTTAATTTAATTATTCGTAGATCGTATTATTCATTAGGCTTAGTGTTTGTTAGTCTTATTATTAGTTGTACTTATTATTTGTTAAGCTTAGTGATAGACCTGTATATACGTGTAAATAAAATCTCGGCTTTGTGAAACGATGGCTAGTCCACATGAAGAGTCGTCGCGCGCCCACAATTCGAATCCTGATCCGACATATATATATATATTTTAAATGTGATAGTGTTAGGTTATCTATTTTACGTTTGTTATTATTTTTTTTTAATTTTATATTGCCCCCCTTTTTAATTAATTATATATATATATATATATATATATATATATATTTTTACATTTGTAGTTGTGCATAAAATTTATAAAAGAAAAGTGTTAACAATGTGTTTTCATGATTTGTTTCTCGCGCCTGACTTCCATTAATCCCTAATATTCCTGTCGCCATGACGCGTGTAAATCCAACATGGCCGCTCATAAATGTCATCAGTAAAGTTTTTAGTGACGGGTCTTTAGTTTTGTTTGATATTGAAGTAATTTTTCGTCTGTCGCTCGTTTTTCCTTATTCTACCGCAATTAGAACATTTATTTATTAATATTGTTTTAAAGTGACAATAGCATAGCTCGTGTGAATATACGTATATATATATATGTTTATGTCGTGTGTCACTTCAGTATGGCTAATGTTTTGTAATTCTTCGATTGCGTTATTTATTGTTTTGAGTAGTTTATTTTATAGAGTATTCGATAATATAAAACATATGCACTCACACACACACACACACATATATATATATACGTATTTATATGCATATCTCTCTTGCCCATATAGTGTTCATACGAAATGAAATGTTAATTATTTATTTTATATTAATTTCTTTTAATAAGATAGAACACGCACACGCACACGTATATATGCATATATTTCTGGCAAAGTGATTTTCATTCAGATTCTTTAGTGATATAGTGTTGTGTATTTGAGGTTATGTGTCAATCATTTGATTTCATATATACATATATATCTTATATTGTGACAACATAGTATTGAAGGTTTTGTTTCTAGATTATTGTGCGTTTAATTTGTGTTTACATATTTGTGTTTGATGATAGAATTTCTGTATGCAATTCCTCAAGTTGTTGCGGTGTCAATTATTTTGAGCGTTTGGGCTATCGACAGGTTGTCGCTTAGTCCCAAGTGTTGCGTTGTGTGTTCTATTTCTTTTGTAGATTATTAATAGTAGCTTTAGTTTAGAAAATAGATTATTTATATGTTTATATAGAGACATGCATGTTTCATAGCGTAGTTCTTATTTTATAACTCTTTACCGGAACGTAGGCTAGTTTTAAGTATGTATCTTAGATTATCGATTTGAATCAATAACGTAGAAAGAGCATACATTAATAGTAGTTTAGTTTAGAATATAATTTATATATTTATATATAGACATGCATGTTTCGTAATGTAGTTCTTATTTTATAATTCTTTACCGGAACGTAGGCTAGTTTTAAGTATGTATCTTTAGATTATTTATTTGATAGAATGCGCACACATATATATATGTTTCTGACAATGTAACCTTTATTTCTTTAAAAATACAATATTGTATGTTTTATGTATTCGTTAAACTATTAGTTTTTGACTTCATATATACTTATATTTCATAGATTGATAATATTCTATTGGAAGCACTGTCTCTAATATTTACTAATTTATTACATGTCTAGCATATATGTTTATACTTGTATGTAACTCTCCAAGTTGATTGATTAAAATATATTTATATATACATGTATTTGCTATTCCTTGAACTAAAAAAAAATTCTTTCGATGTCAGTCAGATTATTATAAACGATCATGCACGGGAGGATTTTCTGCAGAGATTCAAAATGCTCTCTGGATTCCTTGTGAAACGTCTGGACAACACCTACATGTTCCTCCATCCGTCGTTCAGAGAATGGTTGATGAATTCGCCATCAGTTCTGTACACACATACAAAAATAGTTAATATATATATATATTATATTTTTTTTTTTATATATATATGTTTCATTCGGACCTGTTCCTTGTATGAATACTGTATCTCTGTATATAATATAATATATATAATATGTTATGATTATGTTAGTTGTTATTTATTATATGTATTTTCCTTAACTCTCTCTCCTTTTTTTTCTTGTTGTTGTTTTTTTTTTTTTTTTTTTAGTACCTAACATTGCTATTATGATGCTGTATTACATTGTATTGGCTATTATTTGTATGTGCGCGCGACGAATTTTTCAACATGGCCGCTCGCGTGTATCTTTGGTATGGCATTGGTTTAATGTCAACAGTAGCGTGTCGTTGAAATAGTTAATTAATTGTTAATCACTATAATTTTACTTAGTAGTGTTTTTGTAATATTGTTTTGTGTTTCATGATATTGTGTGTGTCAATACCGTGTGCTACCTTAATGTGATAGCATGGATTGTATTGTTATCGAATTTCGATAGTCATTGTTTTGATTATACGTGACTTGCATTTATATAAGTCTTGTTTAATTTAGTTAATGTTTTTTGTGTATTGTGTTACCAGATATTTTGTGTAGCGTAACTTTATTCTTTTGCACCGAATTCAGTCATGTTGTTAATATTTAGTCTATCTTGATTAATTTCTAACCTATTCCTGTGTTTATTAACCTTTCTTATTGTCCCTATTAATTTATTATTGCATGTACTTGCTATTTGCTATTATTTTGTGTATGATATGAATTGGTTTCTTTATTAATGATTAAAATCTACTTGTTAGATTACCATTGTCTGTAATTCTTCAGATTCTACTCTTTCGATGCTGCATCACTTACCTGGATCGTTCCCGCAACATCATCCGATTCTTTGATATGCCTTGGATACTTACTACGGCTGCCTTCAATCGTCTTATATCTGTGGTCATAAAGGTGGTGTTTAATTTATTTAATTTAATATATATATATATATAATGCATTGTATGTGCGACCGCTATTGTGCATTACAAATTAACATCACAATACTACGTAGATTAATACATAACCAAATATCCCTTTACTCCGGTTACATTTATTACTAACTCTCAATTAATCTATCTTGATTATTTTCTAACCGCTTTCTATACTTTATCAACTATTTTATTTCTTCTTGTTAATCTGCGAAATTCATGCGTGTACGCTTCCTTGTATGGTGATTAATTGTTCATGAGGTAAGTTGCACTTTCACCGTTTTAGTTATTCGTTGAACTAGCTCGTTTCACATTCAAACAGTAATTGGAGCACTTGTAATAAACTTCTTTTCTTTTTAGGTTTCCGCCATCTGTGTTGTTCGATGAACAGTGCAATGCTTCCACAGTATTGTTATAACATTTAGTACTGTTGTATTTTGCATTAACGCAATTGAAGTTAATTGGTTCATTTATTTTTCAGCTGGCTGTTGTACATGGTGTTTCGCAAACAGAGATCCATAACCTATTTTGCACGTAAACCTTCTCGTATGATGATTACTTGTTCACAAGGTAACTTTCACTTTCACTCTTTTAATTTTATTGAATCAACACGTTGTATATTCAAACAATAATTGGAGTACACATGATAATTTTCCTTTTTTTTTCTTTTTTAGGTTTTCGCTATCTGTATTATTCGACGAACAGTGTCACACTTCCTTTTGATTTATCCACAATATAGTTATAACACTTAGTAACCTCGTATTTTGCACTGAGACAATTGAGACTAATTTATTCACTTATTTTAGGTAGCTGTCATACATTATGTTCCACGAACAACGATCCATAACCTATACTTGCACGTACACTTTCTTGTATGTTGATCACTTGTTCACAAGGTAAGTTTCACTTTCACTAGTTAATTGTTCATTGAGTTAACACGTTTTATATTTAAGCAATAATTGAAACACATATAATAATTTTCCCTTTTTCCTTTTAGGTGTTCGATATCTGTATTATTCGAAGAACAGCACTACAACATACACTACTGCACTACGTTGCCCACTGAAATCACTTTATTCATTGTTTATTTCGATTATGCGCTAGTTTTAGCTTGTTTAAGTGCACCGTTCGCGGAATCCCTTTTACTTCAATCTTGACGTTTTGTTCTGCAAGATTTCTAGCACTTTGTGTCGTCTAATATATTGATGGGAGAATTTTCCTTACTAGGTTCTTTTAATAGATATATCGAGTCTCCT
>NW_022884750.1:0-68570 GCF_011952205.1 Bombus bifarius | reverse complement strand
ATCGAAGACCCCTGGGACGTCATTTCGATGCGGTTGTTATCGGGAAAGCTGGTAGGCGACCGTGAACATGACAAAGAAAATAAGAAGGTTGTCTAGGTAAATCTAAGCACTTGTTATTTAGTAGGAACCTCCAGCTTTGAGACGCGCCGGTACTCCAGAAGCGTGCGAGCCAAAGAAAGAAGAGTCCAACTCGAGGAAGAAGATGCTGAAGGTGGCGGAGAAGCAATAGAAGAGGAAGAAAAAGGGAACTTTAATTTATGAGTATATATATATAGAGAGGAGAGAGGAGAGAGAGGTGAGGGAGAGAGAGAGAGAGAGAGAGAGAGATATATAGCAGAGAGGAAAGAGAGAGAGAGAGAGAGAGGGTATAGAGTAGAGAGAGAGAGAGAAAGAGAGAGAGAGAGGGTAGAGGGTATAGGAGTAGAGAGAGAGAGAGAGAGAGAGAGAGAGAGAGAGAGAGAGAGAGAGAGAGAGAGAGAGAGAGAGAGAGAGAGAGAGAGAGAGAGAGAGAGAGAGAGAGAGAGAGATTGGTTGTGAGGAGAGTTGCCAAATAACTGGTTTTTTTTATTTAAATTTCACAATCACAATTTGTCCAATTTGGACATTTGGTAGAATTTTTTATCTGTTTGGGGTACCATCTCCGTGTTTGTTAGGATATATCCTTTGTGAGATTTGCTGGATGTTTCCTTTTTAGTCTTCTTTCTATGGTTGTGTTGATCGTTTCCGCTGCCAGCCGGTTCGGGTGCGTTGCTATTCTTTCTCTATACCTTCTTGCGAATCTGCTAATCTCTTCCTTGGCCGTTGGTATTCCAAGGTTGTTTCGATCGTTCGCGGAGAGACGCGATCGCGAGATAGCACGTCAACGAGAGTTGTAAGTTCCCGTTACGATTAAATAATCGACGCCACGAACTGATCGATTCCCTTATTTCGATTAGGATAATAAGGGTAGTTCAATGAATTCCACAGAATTAACACAAATAAATTAACGTTTATTTTAACAAATTATCAACTAGGAAGACATAAAGAGAACAACAAAAAGAAATGTAACTGCGTTTTGCTTAATAAGTAATGCGCGATATATGAGATGTGTTGACGGTTCGGCTTCTGGAAAAGTTCTGCACGCCTTTCGATTTTTTCCGTTTTTTCTGGAAGGCGACCCCCACTACGTTCGGATCACGCCACATTCTTTTACGCGAGGTAAAATAACGGCCACGAGTCGACGTTTCTGGAGGTCGCCCTGCTTAATGAACCATGCGCTTGCCACTACAATGTTTGTTTGCCGGGCAGCCGCGACGATCCGTCTGCGACATTATAGTGCCGCGATCGACAGTTAAGAATATGATCTATGGTAAGCCGCATGGCGTAACAAAGGTCTTTCCGCATGTCCTCGTTTCTAACATACCATGGGGCGTTTACTATTGTTCTAAGAATTTTAGCTTGGATTGTCTCTATTTTGCCTATATGGCTCATTGCTGTTGTTCCCCAAAGTGATATTCCGTACGTCCAGATTGGTTTTATGATCGTTTTGTATATTTTTAGTTTGTTTTCTATGCTTAGTTTGGATTTTCGACTTGTTAACCAATACATTTGTCTCCTTGCTATCTGTATTTTGTCTATTATAGATTTAATACGCTGTTTCCATGTGAATCGTGTATCTAAGTGGAGTCCTAGGAATTTGACTTGCCTTGTTTGTATTATGTGCGTGCCGTTCAGTATAATGTTTGGTGGTATCTGTTTTCGCAGTGTGAATGTAATGTGGTTGCATTTATCGAGGTTTGCTTTAATTTGTTTAACTCGAAGCCACTTTTCTATTTTTGTGATATGTTCTTGTAGTAATGCGACTGCTGTTGCAAGGTTAGTGTGCCTAACTGGTACAGCTGTGTCGTCCGCAAATGTCAGTATTTTGCTATTGGTAGTTGTTGGTATGTTGGCCGTGTATAGTGTGTATAGAATTGGTCCTAAGACGCTTCCTTGCGGAACCCCTGCCTTGATGTCTTTAACTTCAGAGTATGTGTCTTTAATTTTTACTACGAAGGTTCTGCTGCTTAAGTAAGATTTAATTAAATGGTACATCTGCTCCGGGAATTGTTTTCTGATTGATTGAAGTAGACTTTCGTGGTTTATTTTGTCAAATGCTTTCTCGATGTCCAGGGCTGTGCAGTATTGTTTGTTTTCTAATGCTAGAATTATTTCATTTGTGAGTCTGTGCATTTGCTCTATCGTGGAGTGTTTGTTTCTGAATCCAAATTGGTGATCTGGTATTAATTTTTCCTTCTCTATTATTGGTTTTAAGCGGACTTAAATTATTTTTTCTAGTATTTTGAAAAACACGGGAAGTAGTGATATGGGTCTGCAAGATGCTGTTTGGTGTGGGTCTTTGCCTGGTTTAGGTAACATTATGATCTGTGCTAGTTTCCATAGTTTAGGATAGTATTGGATTCTTAATATTGCATTGTAAATTATTGTGATTAGTGATTAGATTATTGTGATTACCATTGATTAGGTCGATTCCTGGTGCTTTATTGTTTTTTGTTTTCTCGATTATGTTTCTAATTTTTTGTGCTGTTGTTTTAGGTATGATGTAGTGTTTGTCAGTTGAGGTGCTAGTGGTTAACGCATTCTCGTCGGTATGACAATTGTGGATGCTATTATTGATGTTATGTGGTGTAAATGTGTTGCTTAGGTGGTTGGAAAATGCTTTAGCTTGTTCTTCATTGCTTCTTGCCCATGTATTATCTGCTCTTCTGATTGCTGGGTCTAGTTTTATTGGCTTCTTTATTTTTTTGTGGCTTTCCATAGGGAGTAGTTGGAGTTCTCGTGCGCAGATAGTGACTCTATGAATTTTGTGAACTCATTCTTATTGTGTTCTTTTATTTTGTTTTTAATTTCCTTTGCAAGTTTATTTAGGTGTTTTTTATTTTCTTTTGATCTATGTTTTTGCCATTTTGCTTTCGCTTTTCTTTTTTCTCCAATTATTTCGAGGATTAGTTGATTCAGGTATGGTAGTTGCCCATGCTGCTTCCTGAATAATTTCTGTAAGTGTTGTTACTGCTTGCTCGATGTGTTCAGGTGTTTTCAATGGAATGTTACAGTTGATTTTGTTCTCGATTATTTCTTTAAATATTTGCCATTTGGTGGTTTTATTGCATAGTGTCTCTGAATTGTTATAAGTATTGGTTTGTTTCTGTATGTAATAATTATACGTGTATGATCGGAGCTAAGCTCAAGACTGGATGCTATATTTAGTTTATTTGCATTTAGTCCCTTTGTAACTGCAAAATCAAGTAGGTCAGGTATTTTGCTCAGGTCTGTCGGCCAGTATGTCGGTCTTCTTGTGGATAATATATTGAGGTTATTGTTTCTAATGTATTTTTCCAAGGTTCTACCTCGAGGTGCAGTGATTCTTGATCCCCGTAGTGTGTGTTCTTTGAATTATAATCTCCCGCTGCAATATACTTGTCACCTAAATGTTAAAAGTACTCTTCCCACATTTGTGATGTAATTTTGTGTCGCGGTGGTACACATACTGCTGACAACTGTAAATAGTTGCTGCTAGTTTGTACTGTAACGGTGGTTGCTTGGATATATTCCTTACAAACTTGGCTGTGTAAATGGTGTTTAATGTCGTTTCTTATTATTACTGCGGTCCCTCCGTGTGCTTTTCCTGAGGGATGCTTGGTATCATATATGGTGTAGTACGGAATTTTTAAATAGCTTTTTATAGTGAAGTGTGTTTCTGAAGCAATTAGTATATCGATATTATTGTTGTACAGGAATCTTTTAGTTTCTAGGGTCCATTGTTGTAGGCCGTTAGAGTTCCAGGCTGCTATTTTAAGCGTGTCCATTTTTATTTTTTGCTTAGCGTGTTTGTGAGTAGTTTTAGCATGAGTGTGATTTGCTGCGTTTGCTGTTTAAGGATTGCGTTTTGTTCATTTATCATTTTTGCTAACATTTCCGTGTTTTTAATGGATAGCTTTATCAGTTCTTTGATTTCCGTAGCGTCGTCGATGTTATTGTTCTGGTTTTGATTATCTAAGATTGTTGACTGTTTGGCTACTTGCGCATAGCTTCGACTACCAAAGGTGTTGGTATTATTATGGTTGATGTTCATTATATGCTGTATGTTTGTTGATGTTTCAGTTACTGTGTTATCCTGATGTGTGTGAGAGTTAGTGTATATCCTGTTACGAGGCGGCGGAAAAAGTTTACCTTGAAGTTGTTTTCTTACTAAACAGCCTTTGTAACTAGCTGGGTGATTTCCACCGCAATTGAAACACTTTACATCATTTATTTTTCCCGTGTGTGGGCAATTCACTGTTAGGTGCTTTCCTGCGCATTTGACACACGCCGGGTTCCTGTTGCAGTAATTTTTAGTGTGTCCATATTGTTGACACCTCATGCATTGTGGTTTATAGTTCTTGCTTGGTGACCAATTTTTGCTAATTTGTCACTTAGTTTTTTGTGTTAATTTTTGGATGCAGTCCTCTTATAACTACTTTGTAGCTCCTTTCCGTTTTGTGCTGGTACGTGTGGTATATGGCATTTTTCCCCCTTAATTCTTTTATCACTTTTCTATAATTTTCTGGTGTGTTTGTTTGGATTTTTACCTGTTCTAATTTTCTTTGTTTTATTGTGTAATTATCCTTTCCAACTATATTGTTTAGTTGATCAATAAGCGGGTCTATTATTTGCGCCTCAACAAATATTGGTGGTGGTTTTGTAATGTGTGTTTATTGAGTTGTGGTATTGCTTGTTGGGTCGTCGTCTAATTCTTCTGTTAGCGAGCTGAAGGTGCTTCTTAGCGGTAATTCTTGCAGCCATTGCTGCTTTTCCGTATCTAGATTACCTTTTATTTTTCTTTTTTGTTATAGTTGGCTACCATCCAGCTTACGTCCTGATGAGTTGTATCTTTGTTGGTTTCCATGTCAACTTCAATTGTGGCTGAGCAGTCCTATCCTTGGTTTGTTTGTTGACTTGTGTTTGATGTGTCTGTTGTTTTGTATATGTAGTATTGATCTTCTTTGTTTATAATTTTTATTGTTGTAATTTTTTTCATGGTAGCTTTGCTAGTCTTCTTAATGGAAGACACGGATTTCCACCATTTGGCTATAGGCCTAGCCGTTCTTAACATTCTCTTCCCCACTTGCCGCACTTTTCTGAAGCACTAATTTGCACGTCCAGTTAGCTCCGCTGCTCGAACAGTACTGATGAACGACGAACCAATAGGCACTAAGAGTAAGTCGCACTTTCTTTATGGGGTTTTCCTTTTCTTTGGTGCTGTAAATAAAAGTGTACTCCTATCTGTAGTAGCAGAATCTCTCTCTCTCTCTCTCTCTCTCTCTGTATCGCTATCCCCTCTACACACTTTTCAGGTAATCCAGAGTGAACGTAACCAGTACAGGACCGATAAAGTTAGAATCTACAGTAAAAATGATAAAGATGCCTGTACATTACATTCAGAAAAATTTGTACGAATAAGATAATGCAGATAAACAGTGTATGTACATATGATTGGCAATTACAGAACATACACATATTCATTGTAATTATTTGTAAAATCAAATTATACTAAATATGACAATTATTTATAAAGGAAAGGTGCAGTTGCTTTTTTCTGATGCACTTATGCACAAAAGTGTATAAAATTAGTTGCATATTATGCACCACCTGATACCATTCAACTTTCATTTACGACATCTAATTGTATCCTTAACCGTTTAGAAGATACAGCCTAGTCCATTTGCGTGGGACACTCTGTATATGTGTACATATTTGATGTGGAAATTGTAACATTCTTAAACATTTTTATTGGAAATTGTAATACATATTTATCAATGGCTCATGATTAATATTCATTTAAACAGTATTTATCAACACCAAATGAAATACTGTACATGTAACATTATCATTTCCGCGATATCTATAATCCTATCGATTAAATCTAAAAGAACAAGAAATGGGCTAGATGGGGGAATAAAACCATGAATTATGATTTCTGGTCTCATTTGTACTGATTTATCGAATTTCAAAAGAAAATATCATAAAGAACATAAAATTCAAGAAAGACCGAATAGATATTTTTTCACCGCTACAACATGCAAGTCTCCTAACATCGTTCAATTAACGTACGCTCTTATTCGATAATTACTATCTCATATTACCATCTGATATAAAATTATCTTTTCTTTTCGATCAGCTGTTTGCTTATCACATTTGGCAGTAGTTCAATCTTTCGAAAGCAATTTACCATTAATCATTGGTTCAGTTTGATATAATTTGTTCCATTTACACATTTTAATGTTTTGGTTTTCTTTTGTACAGATTATTTATTTGAGGAAATTTTGGTGACATTGGTGATTGATGATCGATGCAATACAAATGTAATGACATTTTATTTACTTTAATTAAACAAATATATTTATAAGTTTGTTTCTTCTTTCGAGTAGATAATTAATCATGTTTATTAATTCCATATACACCATTAACAAATAATTCATAATATTAACTCCATTAATACGGAATATGACAAAATTATAAATAATTTTTATGATTTATTAAGAGCATTAAGATGGAGAAAGACAGAATTAATCACTTCTCTCCATTTCGAATACATTGAAAGAGACAATATTGAGACAGATAATCTACCAAGCACATCAGGCGAGAAGTTCCGTTCTATTGTAAAGAATATTCTCACAAAATTATTGATTCAAATGCGTTAGGATATACAAAACCTTATCAGATTATTTTTTGTTGAAAGTGTCTGTTGCAAGTAATTATATAATGCGAACAATATATGGCTCTTAACTTTTGTCGCAAAATTTCTCGATTCAGTATTAATCTTACACGAGTCTAACCGAAAAAAAACGTTTATGATAGCAATTTCATATATACACTGTTATCTTCTTACACTATTTTTAATTTCGTCCAATATATCTCAGAAAATAAAAAATATACAGTAATATGCAAGCGATCACAATGTTTCTCAACTTCTGACTATAAGTGTATATCAAATTTATTTTTATTGCTCAACTCTGGTCCATATATCAGTCTCTCAAGAGACTGCATTATCAAACATATACACTTAAGTTCCCCGGACACCAAACAGGGGAGATAAAGTTGCAGATTCCGCCATTGCTATACCGACGAACAAGAGCAATAATGGGAGCGCAGGCCCATTAATTAATTCAAAAGCATGTACAAGACGTTGAAAACTGAAAGAGTGCAGTTCTTTACAATCAAACCACGGGAGAACCATATAAATGGGGTTGTAAAAAGTATGTGTGAGAAGCATTTCCCGCAAAACGTCTTCGAAGAACTAGTTTTATCATTATTCAGGTCAAAGTTGTTAAAGTGGACAGACTCGAAACTAACCATCTTCTACAAAACAATACAAAACTCGACACGTTTATCATGAAACTATCACTTGGAAGTGCGATAATAAGTCTGTTCCAGAGGCACTATATGCTCGGCAACATAGTGACATGAGATATATATAAAAGAAATCCTACAGACTACAATGCAAGAACAATGGATTACGTTGCAGTGAACTGCAATAGTAAAAGAATAGAACAAGGTGCGTAAAGTGTGTTGGGCTCCGAACTCATGCCCGATAAACAGATATACAGTTGTGAGCCAACAAACGAAGAACAGGAAGTCAGGTCCTATACAGAAGATACTCGATTCATTTAGAAATCAAGAAGCGCGCTGAAATGACAGAGAAGCGGAGGAAGAGTAAAATAAAATCCTTCAACAACTTCGTATGCCCGCCAAAGTGCTTCACACGTTTTCACTCCTTTACGAACAATACACCTGATCAAGGTAATCCCTTGTCTCAGTAGAGAGCACGATGAGTATGGACAACATGGTGAACCTGATGGACAGCATAGACCCCTTCAAGGAATTGTTCCATGTTCATTTGACGGAGATGAACGCATTATTGTTAAGATGGCACGGATAAACTCTGACAGATTTACCACAAGTGACTTTGGACGTCTAACAAACTTCGAAATTTCGAAATGCAATACCAATCCGCTTGTCTCTAATAATCGTAGGTTACTATTGCTGCAGCCCCTGCAAGCTCTCTCGTTTGAAGTGGTCTTGCTGGCAAAGACGAAGCTCACGGAGAGGCATAAGGTTCCGTTCAATGGTCTTCACTTCGAAAGGCTGTGACCACTTGAACTCAAAGTTCGAGGGCGGAACGGCTTTATCATATAATTCATTTCGATTAGCATGGCATTTAACTTTGAAGCGATAGTCACTAAACACGTACAGACAAGGGGAAAATGGAGCTTTCAGTTGTCACGATAAACCTAGCAAACAACGCGGTTTTTCATATATTCTATTTTCGTTGCAGGCTCTTAAGCTTGTGTCTTGTCACAACGTCTTTGCCGAAGAATGAGACGCGCGTTTCAAAAAACTCTATCCGTGCGATACAATTTTATTATGCTCGGTGGTGTTTATAACGCGAGACACGTTCCCTGGTGCAGCACGTTAAATAATAGCAGATACGAGAACCTGTGACACTGATTTATCGAGTGACAGGTGGATCTGGTCGTCCAGTTCAGTGACACTGATTTTGATGGCATTTGATTTGTCAAGGCGCAGTCGTTTTTGGATTTGGTACTCCCGGAAAAGCTGGATATTTTTCTGCACCGAGCTGTCAGAATTTGTTATCTCTGTCCACAAGGATAGGAGCACTGAGATAACAGTCAGCAGTATACAGTAAGCAGAAGTAGAGATCGTCTTCCAAACCATAAATAATAAATATTCCTTCGGCCCTAGAAGCCTCCATTCCAGTTCTCATATAGGAATACAAGTGCTTTGAGAGATCTCTGGATTCCCGCATCGGAGGTTTGCTTCAAAACAAACACAGAATCTCCCACATCTTAAATCGGCTGAAGAAGCGCTTCGGCACACTATGTTACTCTATCCGATCGTTCATGGGACACGGCAATTGCTATAGAGCCATAAAAAGGCGTATCAGGAAGGCCCCTGATAGATTCACGAGTTCTCTGGATCCAAAGAATTAAAGATTCCAAAAGCATGTTTCCGCAAATTAGACGAATGCTGGGCAACAGGGCTAACCTCGTGATCTTCCTCTCAAATGTTCTTCACACGATTCTCACCATCTTCCACAGATGAACATCTTCCTCACCTAGTGTTACACAGCAGAAGATGCATCGTTACTGGTACCAAGCCGACAAAGAAGTCGAGATCATGACGTCTCCGCTGCAGCTGGCTCCCCAGAACTTACTAGTAACGCGATGAAACGCCAAGAATAAACGTGTACGCAACACGTGCTTCTGTTATTCACGATTGTGTGCCGTGATTTCCTTTCAAGTTATGAACTGTTCTTTGTACTGGTCCTTAACTACTATTGCGCTCGTGTGCTATTTCATCACTTTAAACTTGTTAAACTTTTATCATTCGTTACAATAGCATTTGTTATTTGTATGTAGCGAAGCATTCTTTGTCCGGTCCAAGACTACTGGGTACGAACTTTGAATGTGTGCGCCGAAATGTGTGTGGAGATCTTCTCAGATTCCCAAATTTCATAACCTTGAAAATTCAGATATTCGTTGAATCGGGGCCGCTGGAACAAGGTCTGTTCCTTTACCCGAGAAAACAGGGCTAATAACCGCTCTGGCTCCGATGTCTCAGAGAATTATTTCACATCGGTAGATTCATTAATTATTCCATTTACGTTTCTGAATGGGGAAAGGTTATCTGGCTTTAATATCTTCAACACAGTACCAATATAGCTCCCGCAAAGGTACACATTCTTCTTCTCCTTGATCATCGATGATCTCTTGAACCTGCGTATTTTCCTAAGATATGGAAGATGGGGAAAGTGGTTCCCTTGCTAGGGAAGGATAAGAACAAACCAAATCCTGCCAGATACAGATCAATGAGTTTGCTGTTTACAGAGTATCCATTAGTAAGGCCTCTGAGAGCGCGATACAGAGACTCATACTGTTTTATTGTAAAGAGGCTTCCATTCTTTTCGATCAGCAATTTGGCTTCCGGGTCAAATACAGTAAGGTCCACGCAATAATAAAATCTGTGTCAGGCGTCTGCTGGTAGGAAAACTCTCCTCATAGACCTAGAAAGGACTTTTGACATGTTTCGATCGAGCGGTTTGCTATAAAAGCTAATACGATACGGTTTTCCTAAACATCTATTTCAGATGATTTGGTCTATTATCTCCGGAAGATGTCTCATTGGATGGCAAGTTCGAATGTCGCCTTCGGGATGAATGACAGGCTGCAACAGAGAACGTTCAACATCTCCATTCTGTTTCATTTGTTATTTAGTAATGCTTTGAGCCTCCTCCATCTCAATAGCGGTCTTGACCCATGTGCGCTGGTATTTGCTGATAACTTCCCGAATTACGCGGCGACAATGTATTTGTCAAAAATTAATTCCAAGCCAACAAAAAGTTTTCGATCGAATTATGGTTTACTGTGGTAACTGAATGTTCCGTATAAATACTAGAAAGTGCGAGCCTATTCCTTTCAGGTTGTACATGTCTAGACATTTTAACTTCAATCCGTTCCGCTTAAGAAAATGGTCAAATATCTTGATATATATTTATATTGAAGATTACAGATTACACAGCATATTAAAACACAAATGTAAAATAAATCAGAAGACTCTTATAGCAAATAATGGTTCGTTCTTTTCAAAGCATCTTTGCGTGAAGTGTAGTCTTTTGCTGTACAAATTGCTGGCAATAATCCAATCACGATTTATGCCTGTCCGATTTGGTTCAATGTCACAACGTGCCAGATGGACAAATTCAGGAGTTTCAAACGGAAAAGCCCGAGGCATTGCATGGGACCGTACCGCTCGAGCTATTATACATATCAATAAAAATATTTTACATAATTTTATATACTATATATATGTCGGAGGCAGGTTGGCACTTGGGCGTTCGATGAACCTTTACTTACTTTACCGTCGCGAAAGTAGCCAATCTCTATCAGTACGAATGTGGACACTACCAGAGGCTACGAGTAATGGTAATAGGATAGTCGAGATGATGGTGACAGCGAATTCAGGTTCGACAACGAATCCACGGTCCACGGGAGGACTCGTATCAACGTGCTACTCGATTCGGGTAACTTCCCGATAACTCAATCGTCCAACGACTCACTAACTAACTGACTAGCTCTAATTCTCCCTCTAGCTCTGTCAATCCAAAAGAGGCTGCCCTTATATACTCCTGTACCCGCTTCTCGGGTTAATCTTTGTTTTAAGAAGAGCCATATAATCATTTCATACCTCTGTCAAGTACATGTCCCTCCCGTGACCGTGGCTACGTCCGGTGACCTGCCATGTCACTTGAGCCCAAACCCATCGTCATAAAGTCAGATTGGAACATTAAGACTATTTCTTATTTTTATTACTTAAGGGCGGCTATAGTGAAAGTTTGGACTAGTGTATTGGGGTTTGTCCCAACATTCCGAACGGGAAATCCCGCTGTCTTTCCTTCTCCGACACGGCCATCCTGACAATCACCCGTCCTCGGGTGTATTTAAAATATCGTGTATTCTTCTATTAGATTCGATGCAGCTGGCATGATTTGCAGCTTAACTAGATATCCAAATGCGCCAAGGGTCCAGTGTAACAACCAGATTTCGTTCGGGGGGTGGCAACCGAAAATAGAAGAGACCACGAACTTGTATCGTTATGATTTGTATTCTAACTGCTAGTTACTTGTATTCTAAGTGCTAGTTACTGCTAGTTTGTAAGTTACCAGTCGGAACGTAATGACACAACGGATCATTTTCGATTTCGTACACGGGTGAGTCTCAGTTTGTTGGATCATCTTGCTACGTTGGGTGTATGAGGGGCGCCGGGCATCGCATTGGACATATTATGGGGGCGCAAGAGGTCACTGTGACAGATCAGAGGCGCAGGTGTATTCACAAATGCGCAGGAGGTCACAATGACGGGTCACAGGCGCCGGTGGCCACCGTATTGCTGGTGCGCAGGAGGTCACCGTGACGGGTCAGAGGCGCAAGTGTATGCACAAATGCGCAGGAGGTCACGGTGACAGGTCAGAGGCGCAGGTGGCCACAGTGGACGTACTACTAACGCGCAGGAGGTCACCGTGACGGGTTAGAGGCGCAAGTGTATCCACAAATGCGCAGGAGGTCACGGTGACAGGTCAGAGGCGCGGGTGTCCGACCACAACGTGGTGTCAATGATCCTCTGAGATTCTCTGAGAACTTGCATCGTTATCGTCACCGTCGTTGTCATCGTCGCAGACGTCCAACTCAGCGGGAACGCTACTATCCGGCATTTTCCTTAGTCTGTCGTGGCTGTCTTTAAACGATCTTTTGCCGTCTAAGGTTTCTAACGTATACCGATCCCCTTCTCTCTCTCTCTGTTATCACGAATGGACCCCTGAACTTGGGATCCAACTTCGTCTGATTTCTCTCTTCGTTCTTTCGTAACACAAGGTCACCGAGATTGAACCGAACTATTCTAGCTTTCCCTTTGTCAAATCTGTCCTTGTCGTATGTGGCACTAGTCTCTATGTTCCTTAGGGCTTGTTGCCTTACTTCAGCGATGTCTATTATCTTTTCTTCGATACTATCGGGTACTAACAGGTCATAAGGTCTTACTGCTTTGCCGATCAGTAGTTCTAAGGGGCTCGACTTAGTTACGCGGTTGGTGGTGCAATTTAAAGCCAGTTGTATTTCCTCGATCGCGTCCTGCCACGACTGCCCGGTCGTTTCTACCGTTGTAAACATACTCTTTAGCGTGTGCATCATACGCTCTACCTGTCCCTTGGCCCTACTCGCACCGGTTGCTATTAAGTGGAGTTTAATGTGTCTACCTTGACGAAAATCTTGAAATTCTTTGCCCGTAAAACGTCTTCCTTGATCCGCTATTATCCGGTAAGGACTGCCGAATAAAAATATAGCATACAGGCATTACAGGCATTAATTATTTGTCTTACACATAGCGAGGCTATTCTGTGTAATATTACGTCAAAACCTTGACTTGAAATTTCACAATCAATCGCGATATCATATTTTAGAATAACTATCAGTGAGGACATGATGAATTTATTTCTCGCCCCCCGCATTACAACTATATCAATCGTTCTTTTGCCGGAAAATCTTAAGACTACGGGTTCTTTAATCAGTGAACACTCGGCTCCAAAAATCGGGGTAAAATGGAAACGACTCACCCGGATGACTTGATCCATCTGTTGATGCTTCCACTATGTAGAAATTGATTCGACGCTCGTTATTGAAATTATATTCGGGGCACTGCTTTCTCAGGATTTTTCTCCATAATCAAATTCACAGCTGTGCATCATGCAGCGGAATCGGTCGTAAGCTCTTGCAGTGTTATAACCGGCACTGATCCCACGTTTGATGTCGGAGGCAGGTTGGCACTTGGGCGTTCGATGAACCTTTACTTACATTACCGTCGCGAAAGTAGCCAATCTCTATCAGTACGAATGTGAACACTACCAGAGGCTACGAGTAATGGTAATAGGATGGTCGAGATGATGGTGACAGCGAATTCAGGTTCGACAACGAATCCACGGTCCACGGGAGGACTCGTATCAACGTGCTACTCGATTCGGGTAACTTCCCGATAACTCAATCGTCCAACGACTCACTAACTAACTGACTAGCTCTAACTCTCCCTCTAACTCTGTCAGCCCAAAAGAGGCTGCCCTTATATACTCCTGTACCCGCTTCTCGGGTTAATCTTTGTTTTAAGAAGAGCCATATAATCATTTCATACCTCTGTCAAGTACATGTCCCTCCCGTGACCGTGGCTACGTCCGGTGACCTGCCATGTCACTTGAGCCCAAACCCATCGTCATAAAGTCAGATTGGAACATTAAGACTATTTCTTATATTTATTACTTAAGGGCGGCTATAGTGAAAGTTTGGACTAGTGTATTGGGGTTTGTCCCAACATTCCGGACGGGAAATCCCGCTGACTTTCCTTCTCCGACATATAAATTGCACATAGCTTTTAAGTTCCTTGTATCTGTAGGACGTGGTGAGAGCGCCATGGACTCTTAGTTGTCCTGTTCATGTTAGAATTAGTGAAGAATCATAGAGTCAAAGCACGTCTAATCGTTGTTCAACTTTGATGGCGATTTATCTGATCCAAATCATTACTTATATCATTTTTTTTTAATGAATTCAAAGCAAAGTATGCACCATCTATATTCCTCTTCAGGAGTAATATTTTAATAAAACCGCGAACATGTATAAACTACGATAAATAATTTACGACTGGAACTATAATGCATTTTTATATGCTACTAAAAATACCTACACTTCCTTATATGCAGTGTGATGGATCCTCGCGAAAGAGATGGCATTTGTCAGTTATTTGTTATTTGTATCAATATAGAAGTGTAACGACACTAGTAGTTTAGTACGGGAACTGCTGGAAATTTTAAGAATAATCACCATTTTGGGCAACTTCTCTGAAAGCTAATTTCTCTACGATTTGGATGATATTGAAATATGTTGCGAGGCTCAACGTTATGGACAATTTTTTCCAATACATAGAACTGGCGATCGTTATTTTATAAATTATGTATAAAAAATGTACAGACGAAACTAACCATCAGCTTTGCTAATAGGTAATATTAACCCTTTTGCTCTTAATGCCAGATATATTCGGCATGTACGATGTGACGCGATAAAATCGCTTGTTCTTTGTGACTGCAAGACGGGTTACATTCAAGACTTTCTTATTTATACGGAGGCTGGTACTACTACAGGATCCGAACATAAGGACTGTGGTAAATCAGGAAGTATAGTAATGGTCCTCCTAGAACCATATTTAGGTAAAGGCCACACCCTTTACGTCGACAATTAGTACGCAAGCCCCGCATTATTTGGTATATTACATAAAAATTTTACAAATGCGTGTGGCACTGTAAAAGAGAGGAGAAAAGGATTGCCAGAAATGAAAAATTACAAAAAGGAGAGGCGTGCTTTCGCTATGCCTGCAAATATATTAGCCATAATATGGCACAATAAAAAAGAGATTTTCATAGTTTCAACAATACGTAAAAAAGAATTTGTGGATGTATCAAAACACTACAGTGCACACAAAATTTTACAGAAACCATCTCGTGTACACGACTATAATAAATTGATGGGTGCTGTATACGGGACCGACACGGTCATCAGCACTATAAATTTTACTCGCAAAACAACGAAATGGTACAAAAGAATATTTCTTCCATTGTATTGATATGTATTTATGGAATTCATATTGTTTGTACAAATTGGAAACCAACAAAACAATATCAATTGAGAAATTTCAACTGAAATTAATAGATCAAATTTTAATGAAAGAACAGAAAAAACAACCCAACGCTCTATTACATCCGGAAATAATCACTCATCAAGACTCGACGGAAGACATTTTCCTTCACTTTATGAAGCTACAGGAACAAATAGATCACGAAGATGTGCGAGAAACGATAAAAGACGAGAATCTCGTTATCAATGCCAAGAATGTGATGTTGGCTTGTACGTGTTTGCATGTTTCAAAACATATACAGTGATTAATAATTTAATTCAGTATGATATGTTTTGAAACATGTCGTCAGCGAAGGCCAGGATGGGGATTTCGGTCCGCCGTAGCACCGCGACTGAATTGGAGCCTGCGCCGAAAGCGTACGCACTGCACGTGGACAGTTTATCTCGGAAGAAAAGGGACTTTTCTTTAAAAAAAATATACCCATAACTTCTACATAAAGGATTATTTAATGGGTATGAAGAGTCTGATTAACGATTGAAAATAATGAATGAATAATATACAGTGATTAACAATCTAATTCAGTATGATATTATTCATTCAACCTAATCCCATCCTGGCCGTCGCTAACGACATTGTTTTGCTTGGTGAAGATGAGAGGGTACCGCCGGTAACGTGTACGCAGCGTCGACGTGGGGAATGGTCCGCCGGACGCGGCGTTCATGGCTAAACGGAGTGTGGCGACGAAGGAATGGAAGACATTATAATATTTCGGCTTGCCGACTTAACGGTCTCGTATCGTGAATATGAGGATTGTAACACTTATGTATAAATAAAGGAATCCGTTCCTTTGGTATCTGTTGACGACCTGGCAATGAAACGGATTATGAGTTGGAATAATTGGACTAATGTATCGCACATAAAAATTAATGTCAGAATCGCAAGTTTGAATAATGCCTCGAACGCAGCGCTTCTCGGTAGAATCGCTAGAATCATGGCGCAGTAGGTGGATGGCAGGTTTGCTTGTCCGGCCTGTGAAAAAAGGGAAGTTCACCTTTTCTTCATGACGCTATCAGACATGGACAGCCACCTTGGTCAACATCACACGGATGCTCGCAACTAGGGGATGTTTTAGGATTTAATCGAAAGCATGTCTAACGAGGACAAGACCAAAATCGAAACAAAAGATAATATAAGGGTCGAGATCAAGACCCTTAGAGGAGTGAAGCAGGGTGACCCTCTGTCGCCGCTGCTATTCAATCTATGCCTAGAACCGCTGCTGGAAATAATAGAGGAGCAAACCGGTGGCATTAATGTCAGTCATGTGAGAAAAGTACCATTCCTGACTTTCGTTGACAATATTGTCCTATTTGATGAAGATGAGAGCAAGGAACAACACCAAAGGGGTATGCTCCATGATTACCTGAGGGGCCTAGGAATGACCATATCGGGAGAGAAGAGCCAAACTTTCCAGATGGTCGCGAAAAGGGACACCTGGTTCGTAAAAGAACCACGGATAAGGCTCGAAAATACCAACATACCAACTGTTGATCCAGGTGAGGCCTTCAGGTATTTAGGCGCCAAAATGGAGCCTTGGAAGGGTATCCATTGTGGCATTATAGTGCCAGAAATTTCAAGCGTGGTCAGAAGAGACGCTCTCTCTGAAACCATTCCAGAAAATTGAACTACTAATTAAGCACACCTACCCTCGATATATTTACCATCTGCTGATAAATCCACCAAGCGACAGTGTGATAAAAGTGTTGGGCAGCGGAGTCAGGTAAGAAATAAATGCCACATTATATCTGGTGCCTTCGGCAGCCACTGGTTTTTTCTATGCTATGCTCCAAAAGCTAATAGGGGACTAGGCTTATCGAGGTTCGAACAAATTATCGAACTCGGTACCCTAAAAAGTGCGATAAATCTTAAGAACTCGATTGATCCAGGGGCATCTAGTCTGATTAATGAAAAGAGCGATAAGAAATTAAAGAAAATAGCGAGCTCCCTGAGAATCAATTGATCGGCCACTTCTGAGGACATGTAAAAGGCCAGAAAGAGACTGAAACGAGCACATATTAAGCAATGGTTAGAGTTAAGAGGTCAGGGCCATGGAGTTAATGACTTCTCAAGGAATAAAACTGGCAACGTGTAGCTTTGGCGACGAGATTGGCGTGGTTGGTGTCCGTTTAGACGTCAACGGTCCAGGAAATCGCAATCTCAATAATCAAGACGGCGGAGTTCGGGTAATTCCTCCAGTGATAAGACGAGCCTTAAGCGCGCACAGTGTTAACGCATAAAGACCCTAGAGGACTCGCCAGAGAAATTCGGCGAGTGAAATTAGCGCTGACGAGCACATCTGAGGGCAGATGTAATTGTCAGCTATGGCCGAGTGTAGTATCGTGGAAAAAGGCCTGTGGCGGCACTCGATAGCAAATACCATCACACGACACTAACTAGTGTCGGACTACGGCAGCGCAGTGGTTAGCGCCCTAGGTTACGAACGTTCGGAATCCGGGTTCGAATCCCGGCGACCGGAGTCCGACTTTTCTTCTACGATACAAAAATGAGAAGAGAAGCGACCATACCCAGCAGCAATATCTACAGCGCTAAGCAGCCCACGATACTACATTAATTAATATTAATCTTATTAATTTAAAATATTACATTATGCTATATCTCATAATATTCGTTAAAACATTCCAAACACATTTGGGGTGATTTTGGGCACTTCGAACAATATGTTGTAGTTCTTTTCATGTTTTTCCTCGCTTCTTCGCGTGAGACAGTTTGCCTCTTCTTCTTGTAACATAGGGTGCACATCCTTCTTATAGGCTTGCCCTCCAGATTCTTACGTATCTCCAAATGGTGGGCCACCTTCGTAGTTTTCTTCCGATGGTTGTCGGGCACAGTATTTTCTGAGGACCATTCGGAAACGAGACTTTCCCGAAGTGCTAATTTCCGATACCACTTGATGCTCTTCCGTATCGTAGTGGCATATGAGACCATCTGGTCACTTCTGTCGATACCAATTTTTCCATTATTATATGCAATTACTGCCAAAGGTTTCTGTTTCGAAGGGCATCCGCGATATGTAGAATTTGAACTTGAAATTGTTGAATTGGTCACCACTTCTAAGAAAACTCTACATCTGGTCTTCTTTAGTTTTCTCAGTATTGGGTAACACAGCTAGCGTGCGGATCTGCACCAGCTCAAATTGTATTCTTACCTATAATTACACTTCTATTTAAATATATTTTCTACCTTACAATTTATCCACGTGTTTTTCTCTGTTTACACACCGAATAACCTCAACAGGTTATGGGCCCAGGGCTGTAAATTGCAAGGTAGCAACGTGAAGTGAATAAACTGTTAAAGTGTTGTGCTTAGTAAAATAAGGGATAGTGCTAAAATGGAATCAGCAAGTGCGAAGGTCGAGATGTTACGCGGCGAAGAAAATTGGCTCCAGTGGCGTTTTGTTATGCGTACACTTTTGGAGGAAGATGACGACCTGATCAACGTGTGTGAAGGGAATTTGTGTCATCCAGGTAACATCGCGGAGAAAGAAATCGCTCGTGGAAGATTTTTGAAAGCAGATCGATTAGCGAGAAAATTAATTGTGACCTCAGTGGGAAGGAAATCGTTGGATCTTCTTTTATGTTGCACAACAGCACAACATTTCGAACATCTCTCCATTTGAGGATCACAATACCGTTCTTATGTTCTCGTGCTATCATTTCACCTTTCTTCAACGGGTATGACATTACGGAATGGGGCATATATTTCTTGTTGTGCCGTACAGTTCCAACGACATGCGTCCTAAAATTGCAAAATTTCACTGCTAACTGATAGCTCGTATAAAAGTTATCGACGAACAAAGTTCGCCCTTCATTTAGCAATTTATCTGCAAGTTCAATGCAGACGTTTTCAGTTATGCCAACTTGCTTATTTCCGGTGATTTCTCGTCCAGAATATACCTTTACAGACCATGTGTAACCTTCGGTGGAACACAGTTTGAATAGTTTTATACCATACTTATGTGATTTCGTCGGTATGTATTGTCGGAATATTAGTCGTCCCCTCCAAGGAACCATATCTTTGCCTAGTGAAAAAATTTGTTGGTAATTGGCTGTCAATATGTTTATGAGTGGTAATACTTTTCCAAGTCTGTTACTCTGTTTTATAGCTTCCTTATTTGCAAAATGCAAGTTTGCCAATAGCAATTCGAAACGATTACGGGACATTCTGCAGCGTGGAAACGGAAAATTGTAAAGACGGTTCGTTGACCAACATATAATAAGCGGTGTCTGTACTAGACCCATCCAAACCATTAGTTCGATAAATTTTATCATTTCTTTGGAAGTGGTTGGTTTCCACCTCTGTTGCGCCGGCAGCACTCTACCTAAACGAGGCCACACACCGCGGGCAAGATGGCAGCCAGATGTCTTCGGATCCTCACTGCGTACCCTCAATAGTCTCAAGTATCCTCCATAAATCTCAGGAATTTCCTAGTCAAAGTCCTTCAGACCGAACAGATATTCTTTCGCTGAATTGTTTCCTAAAGTTTATGGTCCACCACGGGTTGACACGGGAAAGTTGCCTTTTCTCACGTATGAAGGCCTCCCATTAGCAACTTTATCTCGAGGGTGGTTAACATCCTTTCTCACCCACCACAATAGCAAATAACCAATTAATAACGAAGCCTATTTCCCTCATTCTCTTAGCCAAAATCGTCATCAACAATCCGATGGTCCCGTGCGCTAGACACACCCATCCTTAGCTTTCCTCCGCCATGGCATCGTCACCGAACTTCACTGATTTTCCATCTTTCAAACAGTCAACATCGCATCAGCCTAACTATCTTCTTTACAAAGTTGTTGGAATAAGCTGTGATTTATAACTTGTTATATCAGTGTCGTATTCAATTAAACCACCTCTATTATCCTAACCGAAATAGGAGATCGATCATTTCGTGGCGTCGATTATCTAATCGTAACGGGAATTTTACGACTCCCGTTGACGCGCTTCCTCGCGATCGCGTCTCTCCGCGAGTGGTCGAAACAACCTCTCATGTCGAGTTTGACCGGCCACTTCATGTTGGTGTAATTTTTGCGTATCTATTAGTCTCTGTGACTAAAAGGTTGGAGATTGCTTCCTTAAAGCAAAGGAGAAGGTCGACAAATACTTCCCACACCTGAACCACCTAATGGAAAAATACAGCGTGGGCGATGGAGAGATTTTACCCGTGGTCTTGGGCAGTAGAGGGGGGCCATAACACCAAAAACCGTCGAAATTTTAAGGGAACATGGCGTCACGAAAAGTGAAATGAACACGATTGTTATGAATGTTTTAAAAAGCTCTGTAGAGATGTGCAACGTATTTTTAGATGGATGAGCAAAATATTATTATTTATTTACTTGTTTATTCTGGACGATGGACGATGCACACAACCAATACTACGGTACCTACATACGGTATTTACTGGATGCAGACTCGATATTTGGATGACACCAGACGGTATCTTACGCGTCAGAAAACTTCTTTTATGACCAATGGCCTTAAAGTTCATTTTCTTTTTGAATTCTTACATCTATTTAAGAGTATTCGGAATAGTTCACTAAAAAAGATTTCTTAATTGATGGAACCTTAGTTTTGTGATACGATGTAGCTTCATTCTGGAGTTCAAAAAAAGATAAAGACATAGAAGCATAAAATTCGTAAAAAAATACAAACTTTACTGTGACCCACGTGAGACTTCAAAGGGAGTAAAATTGTGGATGTTTTTTCTCTATTATTAGCTTATGGAGCCATTTTAATAGTTCAAAATCGAAAATCTATTGGACTTGCACATAATAATGCAACTCTTGTGTAGAAAACCAATAGAAAGAATAGAACTGAGTAGCTATTAGTTGCTGTGCAAGGTGCAAAAATTGTAGAAATCAGGATCAAATAAAACGCCGTTTTATTTGCTAGATAACTTTTGCGAGAACTAATAAACATTTGAGGCTAGATTTTTGCACACTTTTCAAAGTTAAGAAAAGTCATATTTCCACAAAGCTTCAAGTTCGTATACTCAATTGTATATAAATGTAGTATCGCGAGCGAGGGGCCTGGAAGTTGGCGGGTGAACCACGTGGAATGTCGCGAGAGCCGAGGCGTTCGTTTCGATCGTGTAGTGTTGGAAAGAGGAGGCCTACAAGCGGTTGCTAAGGGACGAGAAACGAATCAACAGTGATTGCGAGTTGGGTTGCCGAGAGAGTGTTGATTGCGTTTATGACAGCCGAGTCGTTGATTAATTATTTAGTTGTGCTGTTCATTATACGTTTGCTGCGATTAGTTCATATTGAACAACTATCGTTTTTCTGTCTGATTAACACCTGTATCATCCATTCATTGTAAATATATTCCATCGCGATATTACATAAATATGTAGCGGCACATGAGTAGAGGACAATTCAAATCATGTTGTTGTTTTGCCTCGGAGTATCAACATCGTTAGGGCACAACGACGAACTTGAATCTTCCGACTTCCCCCCGGACCAGTATAAATAAATCGACGCAACCGAAAAGAGTTTAGTATCTATGAGTATCTACGAGCATCTTTCTGTATCATCGAGCAATCTAAGTGTTATCACGGATTATCTACCGAGTTATCGACGAGCATTTATCGAGTATTTATCCGCGATTTTATTTTGCGATTTATACCCTGTACTAACGATTCAGCGATTATAGGCTGTATAGTAATTTATTATTTTTAAATATATTCGACGGCTACAACAACAAAGGATAACCTCCAATAAATCTCACGGTTAAACATCCTATATACCTGTCCTCTACAAAATAAACGAACGCGATTGTAACGTGACCAGTTTTTCAGTCTCAGTCTCGAGCGATTTTAGTAGCGATTAATACATAGTCTTAGCGAATCAGTTAGTACCGAGCGACTTAACGAACATTCTCTGTACCTATTATTTTAAAATATATTTGACGGTTTTCAATATCAAGATATCTCGTCACTTAAAACACACTACCAATCATCTTCTACAACCGTGTGACACGGGTCGCTGGGTATGCGAAATAGCATTTGTGGCGGCACGGGCCACGGAACTTTCTAACGGCTCTGGATACAAAGCGCTACGCCGTCAAAGCGCAACACCGACGTGTCCAATGTGCCATCGATATCTTCACGCTCTTTCCGCCGAATTCTCGGAAGAGCATACCTAATAGCATATCTAATGAACGCACGCTAGTGGGAGATATCGATGGGCAAAGAAGGGAAGAATCCGTTCGATTCGGAACAAAAGGACAGTCAGTCTGTCTTGCCGTGAAATAAATAAGTCCTCAGTGACATTGCATAGCAACGCGTCGATTGAACTCTTGGTGTCAATTGTTAGTTGTTAATCGTTACCAGTTATTTGTTGATCGTATCTGTTAATTGTTATTTGTTGACTCTGTCTGTTAAATCGTTTCTTAATAAACTATCGTTCGTTTAACATCTGAGTATTCCTTTCGCACCTATCACGACATCCCACCTCACATTTTCCCCTCCTTGTGAACAAAATAGATAATATGTATAAGATACAGACCGAGTGCCGAGTCGAATTGGTAAAACGGTCAGCGTGGAAATTCGTATGTGACTCAGGCATAAATAATCAAAAGGAGCAGCAAAACACACGCTCTCAGGACAACAGGTGCTGAATCTTAGTTCAAGATCCAGGACACAAAAGTCAATTCAACCAAGAGGAAACCATCGTGTAAATGGGAGAATAGCCTGCTGTTCGCTCATTCAACCGATGAAAACATCAGTGATTGATACCAAATGTCACACTCAAGAGAATCAAGAAATCGAACGAAGGTACTCCTGTTATTAAGTGCTCCAACCTATGAGCGGCAATCGGAATTTGAAATAGATATGTCGCTAGAAAAGTAACAGGAAACACAAAGAAATTCGTTTCGAGAGATTTCTGTAGTGCTTTATTTTTTCGTTAGTAGTATACTATGTTATTTCCTAACATTTGAGGTCGTATTTCAACTAAAGTATATAATTCTAGCATTTAGTTTTGGTCAAGTGTAGCACATTGCTTCTATTTTCATATTCAAAACTGGCAATCTTTTTCTCTCACACCGAAAATCGAGAAAAACACCGCAGTAGGGAATGAGCCGTTGCATTCGAATGTCTGTGATGATGATTCTCGGAAGAAGAGGGACTTTTCTTCATTATTTGAATTCAATATATTTATTGGGAAATGCAGGAATAAAATACTCGATCCAATTGTAAAATCTGCTTTCTGACGCTCACTGTATTATTGGAAGGAAAAGGAGGAAACTCCAGACCACAAAAAATGGAAGGAAACAGATGCTTATGAATGTTCTGTCAACCACGGGAGAAACGTGCAGGAAAATTGAGGGTAGACGCCGTGACGGAAATGTTTTTGCTTTCAGAAAAATTACATGGCGTGAAATACGTGAATCATATCGATGCAATGGCATTTAAAACATTAAGCGCGAAGCTGATTTTGATGTGCTCTCCGTTCAAGCAGTGTGCAGACGTGGCCGCGGGAGGTGCGAGTTAAAGTATAAGCAGACGATAATACATACATCGCGGTAACGATTTAATTTCATTTTATACAAATTATAAATGGAAAATAATGAGATGGGGAACTCATTTCAAGTGTGAAAATGAAGTTAAGAGAGCAGTGAAGTTGTTTATCAAAAGTTTACTAGAAGCATCCAGCAAAATTTTTCGCTAACGGAATGAAGAAACTTGTCACGCGTTGCCATGTATTCCGCCGACAAACGGCGTGCCGTGGGTAATAAGAGTGTCATAGTTATTCGGGGGCAGGGTACCTTGGATTACCTCCCAGTGGTACAGCCGTAACATGCTAACTCGCATCAGCGTGGGGAATAGTCCCCCAGATGCGGCTGGCATGGCTAAACGGAGTGCGACGAAGCAGGAGCGGAAGACAACCCATTGAATGTCGGCCTGCCGATTAACGGTTGATTAAACCGTGAATTGGATATAAATCTTGAATGTAAATTTATTTAAAAAGGGGAACTCGTTCCCGGGTTGGACATATGACAACAGGTTTGTTATCGTTACGATTTGGATACGGATGGAGAAATTTAATGATAGCAAACAAATATTGCGAAACAAATTGGATTCGAATAATAGTAATGCCTTGGATGCAGCGTCTCTCGCTCCCGGAGGCGCTGTGGCGGATTTATCCGCTTTGGGGGGGACCATTGATGAACCGGCAATGTCCCTGGACACGAATTTGTATAAGATCTTAGTTCCATTGATGGGGGATAAAGTTGCCTGTCCGGTCTGCGAAAAGAGGGAAATTCACCTGCTTTTCATGACATTGCAGAATCTGGACAGGCATCTTAATGAACATCACGCAGAAACCCCCATTCAAAATGACTGCGGTGGACGTAGCAAAAGCTTCCCTAAGCTCCATGATGCACAGTGTCACATTCCTAAGTGTCGGGACCCCACGGAGCATCGTGAGGGTCAATTTAAGTGTGACGTTTGCCCCAGGAGCTTCGGATCCCAAAGAGGTCTTTCGACCCATGACCGACACGCGCATCCTGCCGTTAGAAATATTAAAAGAAGGGGAACGGACCCTCCAACAAATGTGGCAAGTGGTCGAGTTTGGAAAGTGGAAGAGGTTGCTCCTCTGAAGGAGCTAAATTTAATTTACATGGATTATAAGTTCCCCAACATAGAAATCAGCAAAATTTTGACGACGAAAACAGCTGAACCAATTAGGAACAAAAGGAAAGCATTAAAGATTGGTAATGTTGAAGAGGACCTTCAGAAGGAAGCCTCTGCGACAGAGGGCGGGTACGATCTCGGTGAACCGTCCATGGTGTCTACGCGCCAGGAAAGAAGCATTAATAGCGAAGAAACGGTTCACGAGTGAAGGCAATGCCTCGCCGAAGAAATCGAAAGACAAGCCGAGGTGCCCCCTGTTTTAAGGGATGCTTATGCCCGGCTGAGGGAGATTTGGGACAAGGGAAGAGATGACAAGTCGGAATTAATTAAGCTAGTCGAGCGATATATTTATACAATTTTAAATACAGCTCTTAAAAATAAGAGTAGTAGAAAGAACAAGCCCTTAGAGAAAGAAAAGAATCAAAGACAGGATGGTGGAAAAAAGGAATAATAGGAATAGAACAAAAAGGTGCTCCTACGCACGTTGCCAGGAGATCTTTTATGAGTGCCCCAGAAAGTTGGCTGATGCCATAATCAATGATGATTTGGCTTATCTGGAACCAACCAGAAAGCCACCAGATGCGGTGGATGTGAAACAGTTATATGAAGCTCTGTGGGGAAGAACTGGGCCCACAAATTTGGAACTGCCTTCAGAACTGGAGAGAGCTTCAGAGCTGTCCTTGAACAACTATTTTATGCCCGTTACCATCGAAGAGATTGAGGGTAAAATAAAAAGAATGAGAAGTAAAACAGCAGCAGGGCCAGACGGACTGTTGAAAGAAAATTTGTTAATGCCCGGCCTGCCTGTAATATTGGCTAAGTTGTTTAATATATCGTGGTGTAGTTCCTACTTTCCGACCGCACGGAAGGAAAATAGGACAACTTTAATATCCAAAGCCAATAAAAACGGAAATATGATCGAGAACTGGCGACCAATTACGATCAGCCCAATTTTGGGTAGAATATGCTCATCAATCCTCGATGGACGGCTAAGACGGGTGTAGACCAGAGCTCGAGACAAAAAGGATATACATCCGAGAGTGGATTTAAGATAAATATTGAATTGCTTAAGGCGGCTCTGAATTATAACAAAAGAAATCGAGGGGGAGTGTACACAATAGTGGATATTTCGAAAGCCTTCGATACTATACCTCATGCTGGAACAAGACCGTGTCTGGCGAGAAAAGGCACACCGACCCCTATAATAGAATTAATAAGTGAAATATACAATGGAAATAAGACAACTATTAAAGCGAATAATAATATAGGGGTCGAGGTAGAAATTCTCAGAGGAGTTAAGCAGGGCGTTGGTAAGGGAGCTGTTCTGCCGGTGGTGCTTGGCAGTAAAGGAGCGATAATGTCGGAAATAGTTAATAATTTAAAAATGATGGGGATTTCTAATAAGGGAATACCTAATAAAGATGTAAAAACGACAGTTTTCAATGTGTTGAGAAGCTCTGTGGAGATGTGCAACTTATTTTTATATGAATGAAAAATAATCATCATTTATTTAATTATTTATTTATTTATTATGTATTTATTTATTGTCGTATGGACTGATGCAAATGGCAATTATATCGAAAAATAATTAACATATTTTACAGGTAATGAATTGAATTTTCATTTCCTTCCTGTTTCATTTCAGTCAACCGTCGTAGTTCCCATTAAGAACAGAACTGCGGCTTCGTATCTCGGAAAATAATGTGAAAAAGAATTGTTTGTGTTGTTTGAGTGTGTTCAAAAGTGATAAAAGAACTAAAAGAAAAAAATGATACGAAGCAACCATTACCATTATTCTTAATAGAACTGGAACCTAGAACCAACAACAAGGAAATTTACGAAATCAAAAGAATTCTAAATACGACAGCAACAGTGGAACCACCACGCCACAAAAAAGATATACCACAATGCATGCGGTGTCAACAATACTGTCACGCTAAAAATTATTGTAACAGAAGCCCGGCATGTGTTAAATGTGCTAAAAATCATGTAACAACACACTGTCCATACATAGGGAATATAAATGGAGTAAAATGTTACAACTGTAATGGAAACCGCCCAGCCAGCTATAAAGGATGTAAAATCAGGAAACAATTACAACGTAAACTGTTTCCACCACTTCGCAACAGATCAGTCAATCACTACCAACCACAACAAAGTATAACGGGTAATGAAGCAACATTGAAAGCACAAAATGAACCAAAAGCTATAAACAGAAGCATAGATTCCCAAGGTAACCGAAGCTATGCGCAAGTAACCCAAAACATTACACAAGCAACGCCCACAAACAATCACGCAGCAAATGCTCAAACAATCCATTAAAGGTACGGAGATATTAAGAAAAATGGTCAATGAGCTAAACACAATACTAAAGCAACAAGTACAACAAACAACAGTCATGTTACAACTACTCACAAATTTGCTAAGTAAAAAATAAAAATGGACATGCTTAAAATAGCAACCTGGAACTCTAACGGACTACAACAAAGGGCCCTAGAAACTAAAACATTCCTGTATAACAATAATATCGACATACTACTCGTATCAGAAGCACACTTCACTGTAAAAAGTTACATGAAATTACCGTACTACGCCATCTACGACACCAAACACCCCTCAGGTAAAGCACATGGAGGAACTGTAGTAACAATAAAAAATGACATCAAGCATCACCTACATAGTCAAACAAATCAAGAACCCTTACAAGCAACCACTGTCACAATACAAACCAATGACAATTACTTCCAGAAATCAGCAGTATATGTACCTCCGAGACACAAAATGAGACTTAAAAAATGGGAAGAGTATTTCCAATCCTTAGGCGATAAATATATAGCAGCAGGAGACTATGCAAAGCACACATTATAGGGTTCGAGAATTAACACGCCGAGAGGTAGAACATTAGAAAAATACATTAGAAGCAGCAACCTCAACGTACTATCTACAGGAAAACCAACGTACTGGCCGACAGACCTCAATAAAACACCTGACCTGTTGGATTTTGCAGTAACAAAAGGACTAAACGTAAGCAAATTAAAAATAACAACCAGCCTTGAGCTTAACTCCGACCATACACCAATTATATTAGAATATACAATCAAACCACTACTTTATAACAAGCCAGAGTCGCTTTACAATAAAACCACCAATTGGCAAACTTTTAAAGAGCTAATCGAAAATAAAATCAACTGCAATATCCCATTGAAAACACCTGAACACATTGAACAGGCAGTAGCAACTATGACAGAAATAATACTGGAAGCAGCGTGGGCAACCACCACCCATGAATCAAATAGCAGGCAATCAAAAATTATTCCACAGGACATCCAGATAAAATCAGAGAAAAAAGAAAAGCGAAAGCAAAATGGCAAAAACAGAGAACACGAGAAAACAAGAAAAACTTAAATAAACTTACAAAGGAATTAAAGAATAAAATAAGGGAACATCATAATAACGAATTCTCAAAATTCATCGAATCACTATCCGCGCATGAGAATACTAACTACTCTCTATGGAAAATCACTAACAAAGTTAAGAAAACAATAAAATCAATCCCAGCAATTAGAAAAATGGACAACACATGGGACAGAAGCAACGAAGAGCAGGCAGAAGAATTTTCGAAGCACCTACAAAATATATTTTCACCGTACGAAATTAATAACAGCATCCCCAGATGGCAAACAAATGAAGAAGTGGAAAATGCCAGCAACACAACTGATAAATGCTGCACCATACTCAGCACAACAGCGCAAGAAGTTACAAACTTAATTAAGGGAACAAAGACAAGTAAAGCACCAGGATTTGACTTGATCAATGGAAAAATCTTAAAAAACCTTCCGCCAAAGGCAATAAGACTAACAACGAAAACATCTAACGCAATTCTAAGAATACAGTACTTTCCTGCACTATGGAAAATAGCACAGATCGTAATGTTCTCACTTGTTACGCCACGAAGCTTACCACAGGCTGTATTTCTAACCGTCGCTCGCGGTCCTACAGTGTCGCAGACAGATCGTCTTATCTGCCGGACGGAAAATATACAATATATCGACGAGCGTGTGACATCAATCTCATCTCAACCATAAGATATCGACCCCGAGTTTCGGACTCCTTTGGACACATCACCACCTTATCATCATAGCCTACAACAAGGCTGTGACGCACCTTAGTCCACATCATAGATAAGACATTGACCCCCGACCTTCGGACACTTTTCCACATCATAACCTACATCGAGCCCCCTCAACATCCTCAAACCAAAAACGTATATAAACCGAGACTTCACCCAGCTCGGACGGTTCTTGTTCTAGTTGCTATTCTCATACAACCCCTTTTCTCCGGTTCAGTGTTATCCTTGTAAGTGTTAAAATTTATAATAAAGTTTTATAAAGGAAAATTTGTAGTTGGGTTACGACTCAGCCTTCTTACTACAATCCAAGTATCAACTTTACATGACAAGCGCATAGTTGTCACCAAGCAGCGAGTTCTAGAAACGTCGATTTCGGTCCGTTATTTCATACACATAAAGAAGGTGGCAGACGTGAGTATAGGCCCGAACGGTGGCGTGATCCGAGCGTAGTGGGGGGTCGTCTCCCAGAGAAGACAACGAAAAGGATCGAAGGGCAATTAGTCCCTTCTGAAGAGTCAAACGTTATACATCGAGAGGTCTGACGATTAAAATTAAAGTCGCTTAGTCTAACGAACTCATTGAGATATATCGTAAAGTCATATGTTTATTTTAAAGTTTATTTATGTTTAAAGATATTCTGTAACATATTAACTGTATTCATCGCTAAATAATTTGTAACGTTTTTATTATTACATTCATTATTGTTAAATATACAAGCTATATTAACCCGTTAATACAGTGTTAAATTCATTGAACCACCTCTGTTATCTTTATCGAAACAGAGGAACGACTAATTAGCGGCGTCGGTTATTAGAATCGTAGCGAGAATTTACGCCTCTCGCTGACGCGTCTCTCCGCGAACGGTCATAACGGTCATACATTAAAGGAAGGGGTTTGAAACAGGCGGATTTTTCGGCTACATTTTTATACTACAATATAAATATACGAAACAATAAGCATAGTTAATAACTATATCAAAACGATATATATAAACAATATATGCATACGTTCACCGCGGAAAGTATGCTCACATCCTACAACGTGACCTGTTTGATGAGAGATTCGGAGGTAAACGAAAGGTTCGTCCTTCCGAATCGGATATCGTAACGTTTCATATCATATACAAAGGTATTAACCTATTTATGTCGAAAAACTATTAGTTTAGATTATATCTTGTTTAATTTGTCGTATGAAAGATAAGCATAGGGCACGAAGCGGTATTGTGTTTGTGCTAAAACAAACGAAAGACAAGGACAACGTAAACACAAGAGTACCGTTTCGCGTCCTTACCTGTTTTTCATACGACGAATTCAAGTTAAGATATCTGGTGAACTAACAGTTCCTTTTTAATTTTTTCGTAAGAAATACGAAGATAGATCGATGAATGTATTAAAAAATATATGGTTCCATTTGCAAAAATGAAGTTGAAGTGGGACCTTACCACTGGATCTACAAAAAAATAATTTGCACCGTATGTGATGTCTTCTTTCGAACTAAACAATTTTTGTTAAAACTATTTTTGATTTCATCAATATTACGTGAGATATTCTACCGCTTATTGTTTCGCCATTGGTTAAATATTGAGATTAGGTTTCTATGTATAATAAATTTCTATGTGTAATAAAATATCTACACATAAAACACATAAAAAAATAGAAAGTTTTAGACGATTTTGTAGATATCAGACTGGGCATATTATTTAAATCATGTCCATATCTAATTGTAATGACTTGCAACAGAATCTGAGAACTGAGATTTGTATTATTTCATTCATAATTTTTGGTTAATAAATAGAAAAGATAACGAATGAATGTACTGTATCGCGTTTCTTAAATGAAACAATGCATTTTGCGATTAAAATGCAGACATTATAGCAAATAATACAGTAATAGTAGATAATCAGAAAGAAGTAGGGAAAAAACTTACCATAACAGCATGGAAAAGAATTTATAAAGAATTGTGTTACTGGAATAAGCTTCTTTGTGTATCACGAAGTGCATCAGGGAAGGATTCTTAAACAAATTTCGTAAAAAATTACTATCTATCAAATAAATACAATACCAGATTCGAAGAATAATTAATATCAACAAAAACATAATTATTTCATAAGAACATAATATTCAATTATGGAAATAATTATACGTTAAGTTCTGTAATTAGTAACCATTATCGATGACCGACTTTATTCTTGGTTCTCAATAAGCATTACCTTTGATGAAAACATTTTTTAGCGGAAGAAAATAATATAGGAAGAACGAACTAACTTTTATATAAAAAATATAATTAATACGTTTAATTAAAACTAAAACATAAATATGTATATCATCACTCTTACGTTAATATAAATGAAAAATATAATAAAAATAAGAAAAAAGAAAAAGAAATAAGAAAACTGTATTGGTTTCTACGACTTACTTCCACATGTGGAATAATTTATCTGGTTGCCGTATGACCCATCCTAGGGACAGAACAAAGTTATTAGATTAAAATAATCCACAGAAAGTTTTTAATTCATAAAATTTACAGGTATAAAGTGTTTATCTTGAATAAATCCTTTTTATAAAAAATTGCAAGTCAACTTTCGAATAACCAGATTTTATATTTTATCTAGCAACTAGCACATCTTACAAATTGCACAAACACTTGCTAAACACAAATATTGTAACGTTTAAATAGGTAAATATTCCGTAGCACGTCCACACTCCCGCGTTTCGAATATGAAAGACTGTCGAACAATACCGTGCCTAATAAAGACAGATTCGTACTGCTTGTTCATTGTCTACGCTCCTGGACTGTAAGCGAATCCTGTACGCTGCGCAAATGTCTATGCGCCGATTATATAAGGTTGTCCGAAAAGTGCCTTTCCTTTACAGTCACGTCTTTTACAACAACGCATCTTTATACAAACATAAAACCTAATGTCACAAACGTTGTGATTTTTATCGTGATAAAACAAAATGGATCGTACGTAATTCGATAAAATAATATAAAACGAAAGATGTTGTGCATCCATTATTTCCTTATAAAACGAAACAAATTTTTCGGACAACCTAATATTTCAATTTTACTACAATAAAATAACGACTTTACATTTCGAAAATTGTCACTATTACGCCGCTGATTTTTATATAGATGTTATATATCAAAGTGGATAAAATATGTAAATGCAAAATATATTCAAACTATGTAATAATTGTACAATATTTTACAGAAAATAGTTAATTTAATGATTGTTCTCCCGTGAAGCGTAAGTAATGTTAGAGATATTTGGCAAAAAATGGAGGCTATATCTGCAATCTCCACTAAAAATTGTGTAACTGCTACACACCTACGTAAGTATAATACATAGCATAACCGCTACAATGCTTATAGCTATATCGAAGAAGATACTCTATACGTAACTATTTTCTAATCTCCACATGACGAAACTATGACCCTGGGGAACAGTGTATACAAAGCTGTATTATACATGTACGATGTATATATACATATTTTGCTCACTGTCAACAATATACAAGAAGGGTACTTTTACGTATCCCCACAACAATTTTTTAAAAGCAATTCTACGAGATATTTTGTTGTACGTAACGAATATAGCAGGGACAGATTTAGCAAACAAAAAAAGAAGTTTATATGATATAAATATACATATACGTGATGTGATCTTTTTTCGAGTTATTTATGGTTTATTCTGCTACTATTCATCTTTACCAGTTGTAGAGTGATACATTGAAGTCAATTCATAAGTGAGAATTTTTTATTGCATAAAGACGAATAAAAATTTTCTCTATAATGTATCGAACATAATTATTTAGAAAAACAAAACGGACGAATAAATGTTCTCTTTAAAGAAAAAATTACTGAATAATGAATAAGAATGAGAATAAAATTTTAAATAATAAATTATTTAAGAAGTTGCCGACAGCTTGAATTTCCATGATATGCTGTAGGAATCAACATTTCCAACAACTTCTTCCTTGGCATTTTACCGCCGCTCGGTCTTAGTTTCCGAGATATTCGCAAAAACTGTCGGTAATACTACATGTGTATCTTTAATAGAGTCGCAAGCATAGCTGACACGTTCGCCGCTTTGTTCGTCGTATTGCTTGGCGATTTGTTTATTTACATTCATTAGACATTGATGTTTTTGTCTTTGAACTCTACTTTCCGAATCCAACAATAATTAATTATTTACAACTGCGTATTCAAGACTGTAAGAATCATTGTTGATATTGGATAAATGTATTTAAGTTGAAATAATAACAATAAAATATAAAGCTTGATATAAACTGTAATTTGTATAAACTGTAATTGTTCTAAACCTAACTCATACCATTAATAATAATAATTTTTATTACGCAGTTCTGCAAGCGGCTATAATTCGAAAGATCTGTGGAATACCCAAGTTCGTCCAGTCTTCTTTTACATATTGCATGTAAATGGAAGATGACAGTTAGGTTTACATTAGCTTTCTAAATTCGGCCACTGCAAAGTAGTTGACAAACAATACGAACATATTGCTACAGACACACAATTATATGTATCATTCACCGTAGTGGTGGTACCGATTTTTGCAAGATCTCGCAAAGCAAGGCCGAATAATGGTAACATGCAAAGGAAGCAGATGTTCAAAACGTCGATTTCTACGATATAGTGAAAAATCATCGAAACCCACGCTACCAGCAGTTTTCTATATAATAGCCAAATTTTATTCGTTATTCCTTATTCGACAGATTCCCGATTTTAGGATCCTGATGTACAGAGCATCCCAATTTAACCTATAAATGCGAATTGCTCGTAAACTGCCCGCCGTGTAAGAAATATGTTCAGACAGGAATTTAATAGTTTCGCAGGTGTAATTAGTCTTTCTGTAAATAAACGTATAAGGGTCACATTTCCTATAAAAAATGAATATTCTATACATGTAAATTCTGTGGAATTTAGAACACCAACCGACGGTTTGACTTTTCCTGTGTTTACTGCGAGTCGGCCGAACGATATAAATAGAGAATAGGAGGGGGGGGGGGGGGAGAATAAAACAGGATTTCGAGAAGCGAAGATGGAGAACAAAGAAAAAGAAAAGCAAGTTAAAAGTTAGAAAGAGAAAGAGAAGAGGGATTAGAAGCGGAGTATTTAGGAGATACGGAAGAAGACTTAAAAAATCGATTCTTGCGTTTTCACGAATCAATCGCCTGATTTCCAAAAATATTGCAACATTACGAATCGATTTTCTCCACACCGTGCCGTTAAAGGTTATTCCCCGTATCACCATTAACGAAGACACGAAAGATGAAAAAATAGAGTGTATAGAATCCATAAGGAAAATGCAGGATGAAGTTTTTATTTTATTTATTTATTTAAATTTTACAATTTGTCCAGTAGGACATTTGGTAAAATATTATAGCGGTATACTAATATAACATGTGGGTGGCTACCCCCAGCGGGGTACCATCGTCGTGTTTGTTAGGTTATGTCCTTTGTGAGATCTGTTGGGTGTTTCCTTTTTAATCTTCTTTTTATGCTTGATGTGTCGACTGCCAGCCGGTTTGGGTGCGTTGCTATTGTTCTCTGTACCTTCTTGCACTTCTGTTAATCTCCTCCTTGACCGTTGGTATTCCCAGGTCTTTCCGAATGTCCTCGTTTCTAACGTACCATGGCGCGTTTGCTATTGTTCTGAGTATTTTAGATTGCATTGCCTCTATTTTGGTTATCATCTCATTGCTGCTGTTTCCCATAGTGCTATTCCGTACGTCCAGATTGGTTTTATGACCATTTTATATATTTTTAGTTTGTTTTCTATGCTTAGTTTGGATTTTCGACTTGTTAGCCAGTACATTTGTCTCCTTGCCATCTGTATTTTGTCTATTGTTGCTTTAATATGCTGTTTCCATGTGAGTCGTGTATCTAAGTGGAGTCCTAGGAATTTGACTTGCCTTGTTTGTATTATGTGCGTGCCGTTCAGTATAATGTTTGGTGGTATCTGTTTTCGCAGTGTGAATGTAATGTGGTTGCATTTATCGGGGTTTGCTTTAATTTGTTTAACTTGAAGCCACTTTTCTATTTTTGTGATAT
This sequence comes from Bombus bifarius, assembly GCF_011952205.1. Taxonomy (NCBI): domain Eukaryota; kingdom Metazoa; phylum Arthropoda; class Insecta; order Hymenoptera; family Apidae; genus Bombus; species Bombus bifarius. The sequence continues at coordinate 33,396 of NW_022884750.1, read as the reverse complement.
GTTCTTGTAGTAATGTAACTGCTGTTGCAGGGTTAGTGTGCCTGACTAGTACAGCTGTGTCATCCGCGAATGTCAGTATTTTGCTATTGTTAGTTGTTGGTATGTTGGCCGTGTATAATGTGTATAAAATTGGTCCTAGGACGTTTCCTTGCGGAACTCCTGCCTTGAATCCTTTAACTTCCGAGTGTGTGTCTTTGATTTTTACTATGAAAGTTCTGCTGCTGAAGTATGATTTGATTAATTGGTATATCTACATCGGGAACTGTTTCCAGATTGATTGAAGTAGGCTAGTGTGGTTTATTTTATCGAATGCTTTTTCGATGTCCATAAAGAATGCCGTTCAGTATTGTTTTGTTTCCAGCGCCTGTAAGATTTCATTGACGAGTCTGTGCGTCTGTTCTATTGTGGAGTGTTTGTTTCTGAATCCGAATTGGTGATCCGGTATTAGTTGATTCTTCTCTATTGTGGGTTTTATTCGGTCGTAAATTACTTTGTCTAGTATCTTAGAGAACACCGGAAGTAGTGAGATTGGTCGGTAGGATTTGGTTTTGTGTAGGTCCTTGCCTGGCTTGGGTATCATTATGATTTGTGCCAGTTTCCAAGTTTTTGGAAAGTATTGTATTCTTAGTATTGCCTTAACTATTATTGTGATTTGTCTTATCGCTTTTAGCGGAAGGTTTTTCAAGATTTTGCCGTTGATTAGGTCGATTCCTGGTGCTTTATTATTTGTTGTTTTCTCAATTATGTTTCTGATTTCTTGTGCTGTTGTTTTGGGTATGGTGTAGTGATTGTCAGCTGGTGTACTAGTGGTTAGCTCATCCTCGTCCGTATGACTATTGTGGTTGCTGTTGTTGATGTTCTGTGGGGTGAATGTGTTGCATAGGTGGTTGAAAAATTCTCCAGTTTGCTCTTCGTTGCTTCTTGCCCATGTGTTATCTGCTTTTCTGATTCCTGGTACCATTTTTATTGTCTCCTTTATTTTTTTTTGTGGCTTTCCATAGGGAGTAGTTGTAGTTCTCGTGAGCAGATAGTGACTCGATGAACTTTGTGAACTCGTTGTTGTTGTGCTCTTTTATTTTGTTTTTTTATTTCTTTTGCGAGTTTGTTTAGGTGTGTTTTGTTTTCTTTTGTTCTGTGTTTTTGCCATTTTGCTTCCGCTTTTCTTTTTTCTCTTATTTTTTCGAGGATGTCTAGTGGAACTGTTTTTGTTTGTCTGTTGGTTGTTTCAGGTATAGTGGTTGCCCTTGTTGCTTCTTGGATAGTTTCTGTGAATGTTGCTACTGCTTGATCGATGTGTTCAGGTGTTTTCAGTGGGATGTTGCAGCTGATCTTGCTCTCTATTATTTCTTTGAATATTTGCCATTTGGTGGTTTTATTGCATAGCGTCTCTGTGCTGCTGTAAAGTATTGGTTTGTTTCTGTATGCAATTATTATGGGCGTATAGTCGGAGGTAAGCTCGAGGCTGGGTGCTATGTTTAGTTTATTTGCGTTTAGTCCCTTTTTAACTGCAAAATCTAGCAATTCAGGTATTTTGCTTAGATCTGTCGGCCAGTATGTCGGTCTTCCTGTGGATAATATATTGAGGTTATAATTTCTGATGTATTTTTCCAAGGTTCTGCCTCGAGGTGTGGTGATTCTTGATCCCCATAGTGTGTGCTTTGAGTTATAGTTTCCCGCTGCAATATACTTGTCATCTAAGTGTCGGAAGTAGTCTTCCCACATTTGCATTGTGATTTTGTGTCGCGGCGGTACGTATACTGCTGATAACTGCAGTTTGTTGGTGTTAGTCTGTACGGTAACGGTGGTTGCTTGTATATGTTCCTTACTGACCTGGCTGTGTAGGTGATGATTAATGTCATTTTTTATTACTACTGCCGTCCCCCCGTGTGCTTCCCCTGAGGGATGCTTGGTGTCGTATATGGTGTAGTGTGGTATTTTTATGCAGCTTTTTATTGTGAGGTGTGTTTCTGAGACGAGTAGTATGTCGATGTTATTGCTGTACAGGAATGTTTTAGTTTCTAGGGCCCTTTGTTGTAGGCCGTTAGAGTTCCAGGCTGCTATTTTAAGCGTGTCTATTTTTATTTTTTGCTTAGCGTTTTTGTGAGTAGCTGTAGCATGAGTGTGATTTGTTGCGTTTGCTGTTTAAGGATTGCGTTTTGTTCGCTTATCATTTTTGTGAGTATTTCGGTGTTTTTTATGGAATGTTTTATTAACTCTTTGATTTCTGTAGTGTCGTTGCTGTGGTTGTTCTATTCTTGATTGTCTAAGGGTGACGACCGGTTGACTACTTGCGCGTAGCTTCGGTTTCTAACGGTGTTGGTGTTAGTGTGGTTATTGTTCATTACATGCTGTGTATTTGGTGTTGACGTAGATTCTGTGTTGTCCTCTTGCGTGTGGAAATTGTTGTGTGTCCTGTTTCGAAGCGGCGGAAAAAGTTTGCTTTGTAGTTGTTTTCTGACTACGCAGCCTTTGTAACTCGCTGGGTGATTTCCACCGCAATTGTGACATTTTACGTCGTTTATTTTTCCCGTGTGTGGGCAGTTCGCTGTTAGGTGCTTTTCTGCACATTTGACACAAGCCGGGTTCCTGTTGCAGTAATTTTAATGTGCCTGTATTGTTGACACCGCATGCATTGTGGTATGTCTTTTTTTATGTCTGGGTGGCTCGACTGTGATTATTGTGTTTGAGATTTTTTTAATTTCAAATATCTCTTTGTTGCTGCTTTTCGGTTCTGGCTCTATTAGGAATAGCGGTAGTGATTGCTTAGTGTCAAATCTGGTTATATTGTTGATCGTTCTTACCTGGTGTCCGATCTTGGCCAATTCCTCGCATATTTTGTTTGTATTTGTTTTAGGGTGTAGACCTCTGATTACTGCTTTGTAGCTCTTGTCGGATTTGGGTTGGTAAGTGTGATGCCCAGCGTTTTTTTCTTTTAGCGCTTTAGTACTTTCCTGTAGGTTTCTGAGGTAGTTTGTACTTTTATCTGGTCCAGTTTAAGCCGTTTGATAGTGTAGTTTTCTTTTCCTGCCGTGCTGTTTAGCAGATCAATGAGGGGGTCTATTATTTTTGCGTCTATATAGATTGGTGGTGGCTTGGGAGTGTGTCTTCTTGGTTTTTCTGTAGGGTCTGTGTCCATCTCTTCTGTCAGTGAGCTGTAGGAGTTTTGTGTAGGAATTTCTTGTAGCCATTGTTGTCTTTCTGTTTCTGTGGTCCTCCTATCGTTTGTGTTTGTGTTTATTTTTCTTTTTTTGCTGGGAGTTACAGTCTTCCAGCTTTCGTTATGTTGTGGTAAATCCTTGTTGGTATTGCTCTTTCCGTCGTCTTTTTGTATTATTTCCATTTCTATTTCTTTTGTATTTGAGGAGTCCTGTACTTCACTTGTTGTTTTAATTGGGCTCTGTTGGTCTACTGCCCTGTTTATAGCGTATGTTTCTCCTTTGTTTAGTATTCTTATTGATGGTATTTTTTCCATCCTTGATTGGTTCTGTTGCTCTACTCTTGTCGCACAATGTCGGAGGCACTAGATTTCACGCCCGCATAGCTCGACTGCTCGGGCAGAACTGGATGCAGGATGAAGTGTATTACGTTTAGTTTTGAGAACAACCTTTATAAAGTTTTCTTTTCATCCAATTTTTAGGCTCAAACGCGCAAAAGATTAAATTACTTTCCAAGATATACCAGTGTACCAGTATATTAGTAGATTAGAATAATAAAAATAGCAGTCTTAAAACAACTTCTCCTGAAACATTGCATTTTATAAAATGTGTTACGTCGGGCGACCCTCTACCTAGACCAGGCCATACACCTCGGGCCAGACGGAAACCAGATTTTTTTATTTATTTTTTCATTTATTTATTAAAATTACAATCAATTCTCGCGTTGACAATTTTCAGTAATTTTTCTAGCGTGGCACACTGACATGGCTGATTATTTATAATAAGTTAGTACTTATTATAGATAAGTATAATTTATAAGTAAGTGTTATAAATAAGTGAATATTGCTTAATTTAGATAGCTAATTGAATCTAGCGTTTAGGTCTAGCGGGTAGTGCCTCTTCAGCCTGCGAATCTGGTCCGTCGTATCAAGTAGTCCAGTGATTAGGTGGTTTCGGTGTTTGTTGACTCTTTTGTTATATCTGTCGTTATATTTTGCTATTTCCTCTTTGACTGTGGGTATCTTGAGGTCGCGATGAATTGTTTCGTTGATATCATATCAAGGTGCGTCTATTAAGGATCTTAGTGTTTTCGATTGGAAGCGTTGAAGTATTTCAATGTTGAAGATACTTGCTGTTCCCCATAGTTGGATTCCGTAGGTCCAAACAGGTTTTATTACGGACTTGTAGAAGGTAATTTTATTCTGTATGTTTAGTTTGAAGCGTCGGCCCGTAAGCCAATAGAATTTTTTTAGTTTGTCCTTTAGTTGCTTCGTTTTATCTGAGATGTGTTTTTTCCCCGTTAGTCTCTTGTCCAGGATCATGCCCAGGTATCTGAATGAGTCCCTGCTAGGAATTGTTGATGGTGACCTGGGGGCAGGTTTGTTTTCGGAGCGTGAAGGTTACATGTGAGGATTTCTTTTCGTTAATTTTCAAGCTCCATTTATGAAACCACCTTTCCATGGAGTCGAGACTTCGCTGGAGAGTGGATGAGGCTATTGCCGGGTCTGCGTGGGTAGCTAATAACGCTGTGTCGTCTGCAAATGTCGCTATTGTTATCTTGTTTGATATAGGTAGGTCGGCAGTGTAGATGGAGTACAGTAGGGGTCCGAGGACACTACCTTGGGGTATGCCGGATTCTATTGGGAATGTTGCGGAAGTGGCGTCTAGGCATTTAACCATGAATTGTCTATTGGTTAGGTAGGATTTTAGGATGGAGCAGTAGGGGTGAGGTAGGATCTTTTTAAGCTTGTATAGTAACCCTTCATGCCATACTTTGTCGAATGCCTGTTGGATGTCTAAGAAAACTGCTGAGCAATATTTTTTCTTTTCGAGTGTTTGGCTGATCGTATGGGTTATGCGATGGATTTGCTCCACTGTTGAATGTTGTTTTCGGAAGCCGAGTTGGTGATCTGGAAGTGTTTTCAAGTCCTCTAGGAGTGGAAGGAGTCGATTCGTGAGCATCTTCTCGAATAGTTTAGACAGGGTAGGTAAAAGGCTGATTGGGCGATAGGAGCTGGTTTCGTATATCGGTTTACCGGGTTTAGAGATGAGGGTAATCAGGATTTTCCAGGCCTTAGGATAGTGTTCAAGGCGAAGGATAGCATTAAAAATGGATGTGATGAGTGCGGTCCCTTTTATGGGGAGTTCCTTGATTGCTTTATTGCCTATTAGGTCGTGCCCTGCTGCTTTCTTGGGATTTAGGCGACTGATTGTTTCTATGGTCTCTGCAGAAGTAAAGGATTCGATAGGAGGGGACATTTGGAAGCGGGAGTGCATGTATTTAGTAACGTCCGCGGCAGCTTTGGAGGAATGGGGTTTGAATACTTTAGACAAGTATTTGGCAAACAGGTCGGCTTTTTCTATAGGGCTACGCGCCCATCCACCTTACGGATGGCGGATTGGGGGGATTATTTGTGGGAGGCGTGTGAGTTTCCTGGAGGCCTTCCATAGCGAGTAGTTGGAGTCGGCCGTGGGGGATAAACTGGCGAGATATTTTTGGAAACAGTCGTTTTTGTAATTTTTTATGGTTTTGGATAGCTTTCTAGTTGCGTTGTTTAGTTTGCGTTTGTCATCCGGTGTTCTATGGGTCTGCCATACTCTTCTTAGTCTACGTTTTTCTGCTATTTCTTTTAATATGTATTGGGGATATTCTTGTTTGCTGATAGACGTCTTTGTCGGTGTGGAGAGGCGGATGGCGTTTATTATGCTCGTGTTTAAGTATTCCGTGGCTGCTTCAATTTCTTCCTTAGTTTTTAGTGACGTTAGGGCTGAAGTTGAGTGAGTAAAGACTTCTCTAAAGAGCTGCCAGTTGGAGTGTTGGTTGTGAATGGAGCGATTAGGTGTATTCTCGATTATTGTTGAACTGACTGTTGCTATCACGGGGGAATGATCAGAGGAGAGATCAGCCGAGGAGTTGATTTGGACGTGTCTTGATGAGATATTTTTAGTTACGAAGAAGTCGAGAAGGTCGGGTATTTTGTTGGTGTCAGTGGGCCAGTATGTGGGTTCGTATGTGGTGAGGTAGTTGAGGTTGTTGGTTATTATGCTGTTCAAGAGGTTTTTGCCTCTTACTGTAACCAGTCTACTGCCCCATTGGGTGTACTTGGTGTTATAGTCTCCTCCAACTATGAATCTATTGCCCAGGGTGTCCAGGAAGTTATCAAAGTCTTCTTTGGCCATGGAGTGTCTCGGATGGCAGTATACTGCTGAAGTGGTGATTGTACCATGACAGTCTTCTATTGCTACGTTTGTTGCTTGGTGGTAGTCTTTCTGGAATGATGGAAGTTCGTAGTGCTTAATACTTGTTTTGATTACGATTCCGGTGCCACCGTGGGCCTTTCCGCTGGGGTGTTGGGTATGGTAGAATTTGTAACCATTTATTTTCAGATAGTTTTTGTCGGTGAAGTGGGTTTCCGATACGAGCATTACGTCGATTTGCTGGTGTTTTAGGAAGAGTTCTAGTTCAAATTTGTGTTGCGCTAGACCGTTGGCGTTCCAAAGAGCTATGCGCCTTGGTTTTATTTTGCGCCGGGGCGTATTAATTTATCCATGATGAGTGTTAGTAGCGATAGCAAATTATTTATTTGCTCTGATTGTTTCTCTATTAGCTTTTCAAGCCTAGAGAAGTTGTCTGTGTTAGGTGAGTTGGGGACACTATTTTGGGAAAGATCCCTTTGGCTATTCGGGTTATTTTGGATGCCTTGTACTGCTTGGGCATAGGAGGTTGAGGTTGTGATGAATTTAGTAGGACTGGGTGTTTGGTTGGTTGAGGTGTTTGGGGTAGTCGTGAATTTCGGCGGGCGGGTGTTTGGTTGGTTACCTCTTTTGCTCTGAGTTTAGGGCACCTGTTTGTGTATAGGGTTTTATAGGCTGAGCAGCCTTTATAGTTGGCAGGATGGTCACCTTGACAGTGGATGCATTTCGCTGGGGTTTCGGTGATTTAGCGCACTGGTCAGTGGAGTGAGTGCCTGCACATTTAACGCAGCGGAAGGTATGGTTGCAGTATTTCTGCGTGTGACCGTACCTTTGGCACCTTTTGCATCGCACTATTTCTTTTTTCACAAGCGGTGGTTCGAATTTTACTATTGCGTTCATTAGGTGACTGATATTGTAAATTTCCTTATTGTTAGGCTTTTGTTTTATGTCTATAAAAAATAAGGATAACGTGTCTTTCGAGACTCTATGCCTTATATTACTTACGTTGATGACTTCGTGGCCGAGCTTTGAGAGTTCGTATTTGAGTTCGTCTATGCCTGCTGAGTGGTGGATGTTGCGTAGAACCACTCGAAAAGGTCTTTCTTGTTTGAGTTGGTACGTGTGAAAGTTGGCGTTCAAGGTCTTAAGCAGTTTGGTGATTTTTCTGTATGCGTCAGGGGTTGTCGGCAGAATTTTTACCTTGTTGTTGTTAATCTTCAGGTTGTAATCGTCCTTGGAGATATCTCTCTCTAAGGACTTGGTCATTGTTTGTATGTCGATGACATCATCCACAAATATTGGTGGGGGAGGGGGATTCTCTGTGCTTGTTGGTTTGGCGGCGGGTCTGCGATTTCCATGGCGTCGTTAGTGGATTGCAATACGGCGAACCTGTCGTGGGTGTTTATTTGTGTCGTTGATTGTTCGTTCCGGGTGTCGATCGTGTTTGGTTTTGATGTTTCTATTTTCCGTTTCTTTGTAATATTAGCGTCGTTGGTGCGGAGGGTTCTGCTGCACTTCTGCCACGGAGGAGGTAGCGCGAGGTAGTTGCGAGTTTGCTCAGGGGAGCCTGGTTGCGATTGCTGGGCCATCATCGAGCTAGTCAATTCGATGTCCGCTCATCCTTACTGCGTACCCTCAATAGTCTTAAGGACCCATTGTAAATCTAAGGAAGTTTCCAGCTAAGGTCCTTCAGACCCAACGAATATCTTTTTCTAAATTGCTTCTTTTAAGAGTATTGTATACTACGGCTTGACACGGGAAAGTTAGTTTTTCACACGTACGATGCTTCCCACTAGCAGCTTTCTATCGAGGGCGGTTAAGACCCTTCCTAGTCCACCAACCTTCGTTTATCCAATCAGGAGCAATGTATACTGCCCTCACTTTCCTGACCAAAATGTCATGAACAAATCCGATGGTCCCGTGCGCTGGACACACCCATCACTAGCTTTCCTACGACACAGCATCGCCACTGTACCTTACTTCTCCTGCGGCTTCAGGAGGGTCAAGTCAGCGACTTCTCCTACGCCATCAGGAGGGTCAAGTCAACTACTTCTTCTACACCGCTAGAAAAGTCAACATGTCAGTAACGGGTTAATCAACTATTACAAAACTCTAAGAGCCTTGCTCTATCATCAACGAATATTGTGCCAGTGTATCGCGTCTCTATACGCTAACTCATTGTCGACGATATATTATAAGCAACGGTGTAAATTAAGTGGAAAAATATATAATTTATAATTCTGTGAGTCACAGTGTTATACAAACTGAGTCACCCCTATTATCTCAACAGAAATCAGGGGATCGATTAACTCGTGGTGTCGGTTATTATAATCGTAACGGGAATGTACGACTCCCGTTGACGTCTCTCCTCGCGATTGCGTCTCCCCGCGATTGGTCGAAAATCCAAAATGCTTAATATTTTAAAATACCAATAAAACGTAGAAGTCCCTCTTGTGGTGAGTCCCTCGCTTAATAAAAAGTATGTTAAAACGACTTAATTTGGTTCAACAAATTAAAGGACTTTGCACAGAGTAGAAACATTTTTAATGTTAAAAAGTTATACTGTTAAAAATATTGTGCAAAACCGAACCAATGAATACTTTTTGTTACATACGAGTAAAATAGAATCCAAAATTTTTGAAAATTGTTTATGGTAACTTAACCTTCATAAAATGTTATTTTTATGCTTTCTTTTCATATACTGTCCATGATATTAAATAAAGATTTATACGAAACACTTGATTATCGGTTTTGTTTTTCTCTTCACTATAAACGCATCGTGGAACGGGCATATAATATAATCCCGACCGTAGATAAACATAAAGTAAACCTAAGCGGCATCTAGCCCATATCAAAGTGCAAATGTAAAAACATTATTCATGGATATCTCGAAATCTAAAGCCGAGCCAAGGTTATATGTATAGGAAAGGTGTGCAAAATCATGATTGTGACAATACATTCAAAAATCACCGAAATCTATGATGCGGGCCTTAATCTGTATAATTGCTATAGCGGCACTCGACAACAAAACTTTCGACAACAAATTTTAAAATTTAGTATTTATGTTACATTGCATTTTACGTGTTAAAGATATGTATAACACTATTATTTTTTATAACAGTTTGCATAATGCACATATAATATTAAATACATTAATTAAACCCAGATGTATCAATTTTCTCTATGTAAGTGCATATTCATCAAATTTCTCCTGCATGCACATTGTATATACAGGGTGGTTGGTAACTGGTGGCACAAGCGTAAAGGGGGCGGTTCTACGCGAAAAAAGAAGTCGAAAATATACAATAAAAATTTTTCGTTTGAGGCTTTGTTTTCGAGAAAATCGACTTTGAATTTTCGTTCGTTACGCGTGTACTTTATCACGTCTCGTTATAACGGATCTCACTGTAGATCGTTGTCTCGATTGACGTTATGTTGATAAACACTTCCAATGTGACCGAAGTGTTTTCCTACCTATTAACTTACTATTCGACTACCATCTTACTACCATCATGTCTACATACAGCAATCGTGAATATACAGACATGATACTTTCGTTAGGTGCGTGTGGTGGTAACGCATCAGCCGCAGCTGATCATTACAGACACCGGTATCCCAATCGTTGACATCCTTATAGACGTGTTATTCAAAGAGCAGAACGAACCCTCGGCGAATATGGTTCTTTTGAAAAACTTAGACGACATGGTGGTAGTCGACGACGCGTTAGTGTAAATGTTGAAGAGCAAATACTAAAGGACGTTTTGGAACATCCTGACATAAGTGCAAGAAACCTTTCTTTGCGGTATAATCTTAGTTGCTTCACGATTCTTCGAATTCTACACGAAAACAACTTACATGCTTATTATATCACCAGAGTACAAGGACTTATGCCTCATGATAAGATTTCGCGAAAGGCATTTTGTCATTGGTTGCTTCAACAGCATGCCAACGATGCAGAATTTCTGTTAAAAATTTTATGGACCGATGAAGCGAAATTTACAAGGGACGGCATGTTCAATGACCATAACATACATAATTGGCAAAATGAGAATCCTCACTCTATTCTTGAAACATATTTTTAAGTAAGATGGAACGTAAACGTCTGGGCTGGCATTATCGGACATCCAATTATTGGGCCATATTTTTTTCGAACGTCAGCAGCATATTTCGATTTCTTACAAAACAAACTACCGGAATTATTAGAAGATGTACCGCTGAGAACTAGAGGAAGTTTCATTTTTCAACAAGACGGTGCACCACCACATTTTAGTCGTCATGTGAGAGATTTTTTAAACCAACATTACCAAGGCTGAATTGGTCGTGCTGGAACAATAGCTTGGCCACCACACTCTCCTGACTTAACTCCGCTTGTCTTTTATTTGTGGAGCCATATTAAATCAATTGTCTATTCTGAAGAAATCGCAAGTTGCGAGCAATTGAAAGAAAAGATTATTGTAGCCTTTCATACTTTAAAACAATCGAATACGTTAGAAAGTGTTCATAGAAATTTAATTAGAAGAGCAGAAGTATGTGTTCGGCAGAATGGGCAACATTTTCAGCAATTTTTGTAATAATAAACTTTATGATTACTTCGTATTATTTCATTATGTATTCCTAATTTTCCGTTACGGCAAAAACAAACTTAAACTGCGATAATATCCATCGAGACAACGATCTACAGTGGGATCCGTTATAACGAGACGTAATAAAGTGCACGCGTACCGAGCGAAAATTCAAAGTCGATTTTCTCGAAAACAAAGCCTCAAACCAAAAATTTTTATTCTATATTTTCGATTTCTTTTTTCACGTAGAATCACCCTTTTTCCGCTTGTACCACCAGTTACCAACCACCCTGTATATATCTTGCATAGCACCCTGCATATTTACTGTATATTGTAATGCATAAACTTCTGTAGCTTAACAAGAAGAGGTCAGCGTTGTTGGATCATTGGTTCTGACAAAAATTTTTCTTATGAATCTAGGGCAAAAATAAACACACCCATATTCTGATGTTTTAGTCAATACCCATTATTTGGGAAGATATTAAATATAATCAGTCCATATTGTGGAAACAATAAGTTCCTATTAATTCTAGATTCATGGGGTGGACAAACAGATGCTGCTTACTTTAATAATACTCTTACAAATGACGATGGAAATTGTATATCAATATCAGAAATTATTCCGCCACATTGTGGTTCCTATTACTATCTCTATGACATTTACTTTTTCCGCCAAGTACACTTTTTATGAACAGATTATAAAATTCACAATTTATAAATATCAAGTGAATTCCCGAAAGATGCTAATTAAAAAAATGTTACCGTTAATTTTTTATTATTTTATTAAATAATATAAATATTCATACATTTAATTGTTAATTTCCTATTAATCCAATATAGGATAAGTTTACTATAGTATTAGTATGTAGCAGCATGAGCCATAGGACGATTCGAACCGGGAGTTACTCATATTGTTGTACCTCGAGGTATTAACGTTGTTTTGTATTTGCGAAGTTCTAGAATAAACGAACTCCAGACAAAAACAGTATCGCTGTTATGAATAATCGTCAACCTGAACCAAATATGACCTTCTATAAGTCCGCCGGACAATATAAACAAAAGAACATTCTCTCTAGGACAGTTTAGAAAGCGAACCAGTATAGTGAAGAATATAGCTAATTATCATGACGAGTCACACGAACGACAATTACAACCGACCTACACTATCTCTGTATCTGCACTTGAAATAATTTCAATATAATTGACTATTACAAATTTCCACTCGTCTCTTTAATAATCAATACGTTTAATATCACCTCAAGTGTAAGAAATAAGTAAATATATTTTTGTTAATATTTCGAAATTTTTTTATTTCTACTGTATCCTCTTATCATTATTGTATGAAGATCATAAGTATCACAATGGAAATTTTCAAGTTAACCGCGACTGAGGAAAGCATGGCAGTGAGATCAAACGATCAAGTCCTTCTCACAGCTTCTGTTTCGATTACCGTGGTATTGTGTTTCATAAATTTTTATCAGAATATGTTACGATCCATAGAGAATACTATTTGCGTGTTTCACGTCGATTGTACGAAGCCATTCGAAGGATTTGTGAAACGATCACTCGTAGAAATTGTACTACTAAAACACATCAGCTCATGCGTCACTACTGACTCGGGAGTTTCTCGCAAAAAATAACATTTACAGTCACCATATTCACCTTGTGGAGGTTTATGTGTAGAGGATAGTTAGTACGTGAGGTTTAAAGGACGAGATGGCTCGTTGTTGAAACCATCGAATATATTTGTCGGGTTTACATTAGAATTAGGGTTAGGGGCGTGAAACGAATCTTCGTTTGGGTTACACGTTGTCGTTATGCAATAGAGAAGACATTGACTAGTGCAAATACGATTATTATAGAACCGGACAAGTAACCGTGGTAGTTAGGTACTCGAGAAACTAATGACAATGATCCTAGGTTCAATAACGAATCCGCGGTCGACGGGATGATGAACGTACTCACAAAACCTAAGTCGGATGCGTAATATTCCCTGGTCGTAAGGGGTTACTCTTTTTCATCGATGAGATCGCGAGCGGGAATGCCTTTCCCGTCCCGATGATGCCACAGAGGAAAACTATATTGGGGTGTGTCTAAGGACACGAGATCATCGAATTCGTCGAGAAAAGCCTTCGTTCAGAAAGTAAGGGAAATTGGCATTGCTGCTAATTGGTCAATCTCCATACCGGTGGTTAGAAAAAGATGCTAGCCGCCCTCGAGGGAAAGTTGCTAGTGGGAGACGCCGATCGTTGAAAAATAGGTCTCCCCTATTTTCCCGTAGTTGGGACAAAGACTGTTTGTCTGTTTGAAGGACTTTAGTTGACTAAATCTTAAGATTTATAACAGGCCCTCGAGCTAGCTGAACATGTACTGCGGAGACGCATCGACATCTGGCAATCATCTTACTCGAAGAATAGGGTCTGCGTGTGGCGAGCTACGGGACAGAGACCGTTGGAATGTTTACTGTCGAGTGTTACAACTATTTCCTTTTTAAGGAGAGCTATAGAATTATTCCATGCCTTTGTTAGACAAAGCGTTCATCCCGCGACCGCGGCTACGTTCGGCGACTGGCTGTCGCCTCGAGCCCAAACTCATTATCACAACTCTCGAACAATTACAATCGGATTGAATAACTACAATTGTTTAATTACAGCTATAGTAGACTCTAGGTTACAATGTTGCGGGATTAATCAAAATTCCAAAGACTCCGGTGTTCTTTCATCTCCGACATATTTAAAATAGTAAATTAATGTACAACCTGTATACGTGAGTCGTTAGTACAAAGTATAAATCGCAAAATAAAATCGCGGATAAATACTCGTTAATGCTCGTCGCGTAACTCGGTAGATACTCGAGATATTCGGAGATACTGTAGATATTGTAGATACTTTGATGGTAGTAGTTGCCGCCGTTGAAAAGAAGATGCGCGTTTCGTCCCGGGGGCATAGATTCTAGCTATTTTACTATAATAAGAAGATGCGCGTTTCGTCCCGGGGGCATAGATTCTAACTATTTTACTACAATCATCAACAAATGATATAAAGTATTTCTCTCCATTTAATCCGGTAGTCTTAAATGGACCGCACACGTCTGTATGAACAATTTCCATTATCTCCCTATTTTGATTATTTTTGAAAGGTAATTTATGCATTTTGCTTTCTATACACATTTTACATTTCAAAAATTCCTTTTCAAATTTATCCGGTATACCTGTCACTAGCTGCTCTTTACTCAAAATATTTAAGTATTTAAAATTTACGTGTCCTAGCATCCTATGCCATCTTTCCTTTTTACTCATACCACTACGTTCGGCACTGTTTACTAAGTGCTCCTTTCCTTTCAATATACCCTTCATTTTATGTATTCCGTTGTCTTTGACCGCTATAACTGTGGCACCGAATACAGTTGTTTATTACTCTTTTAACTTTTTCCTCCATGTTGGGAAACCAATAATCTCTTTTGAGTATTATCATCGTTTTAGCACTACTAAAATGTCCCTGTTCATGTGCCATTTTGATAATGTCCCACTGCATCGACTTCGGCACAACTATTGTCTCACCTCCCTCGGTCTCTCGATATATAACTCCATTTTTCGTTAACGAAAAGTTTTTTTTCCCTTTATCTCGTACTGCCTCAACTATTTTCTTTATCTCCTGATCTTCCTCCTGAGCCTTGCGAACTCGATCAATCAAACCGCCTCGGCCTTCCTGTACTAATAACACTTCTACTATATTTCGACTAAGCGCGTCCACATGACGCATCGCCGTACCTAGTCTATGCTCTATTTTATAATCAAATTGTTCAATCAAAAGTACCCAATGCGCCACACGCAAACATACATCTTTCTTTTTTAACGTCCACACAAACGCTTTACAATCTGTCACTATTTTAAACGATATATTTAATAAATAAACACGAAATTTCTTTAATGCTTTAACTACCGCTAATATTTCTAACTCGTAACTCGTATATTTTTCTTTCGCGGAGGACGTCTTCCAACTGGCATAATATATAGGATGAAATTTACCGTCATCGGCACTTTTCTGTAGCAATACTGCCCCTAATCCTTCTTTACAAGCATCAGTATGTAATTCGGTTTCAGCTCCTACTTGATACAATCTAAGTACCGGGTTTTCAATCAAGGCTTTTTTTAATTTCTCAAATGCTTCTTTCTCTAACGGTCCAAATTTAAATCCGACGTTGTTTTTTAATAATTCCGACAACGGTCGCGCAATCACGGCATACGATTCTATGAATTTACGGAATATGCCGTTAAACTCAAAAACTCTATACCTGCTTAGTCGTCTTGGGTTCTGGATATCTTGACACTGCTAACGTCTTCTGCTGCGAAGGTCGTATTTGTCCATTTTCAATGATGTGCCCAAGATAATTCACTTGTTTGACCAAAAAACTACATTTCCGCCAGTTAATTATTAGTCCATACTCACTCCCGGCTTTTAACACTTGTCTCAGTTTTTCAATTGCTTCACTCTCGGTCTCTGCAGGAACTATAAGATCGTCTAAATACGCCAACACAATTCCTTCGTTGATTAAAGGTCGAAAAACTGCACGTACATGTCGCTGAAACACTGCAGGTGAATTGCACAATCCGAAAGGTACTCTTATAAATTCATAATGTCCATCCGGAACCACAAAAGCTGTGTATTTAATACTATTCTCGCACTTCACGAATTCGCTTAACACTATTTCTACGTCACAACAACACAACGAACTTCTCTCGATCACAATTAATCCAACTCTGACAGCATTACCACGCTCATTTTTCCTGTAACAAACCTTGGTAACGCTCACAACACTCCTTGACAACATTAACATATCTTACCAACGTTTATAAACAATCAGCCACGTCTTTCGCTAACGTCACACCATCCCACATGTATATCGCTGAAGTGTCTAACGAACCATCAACATCCCAATGGTCCTTCCACCGAAGGTTGGAGATTTATGAAACAGTTAATTCGGTTTCTTAATTTTGATATATTGTTTTTCCCTTCGGCCCAAATTTCATTTAACCGAGTATAAGCATCCTTTAAAACAGGGGCACCTCGGTTTGTCTTTCGATTTCATTAATGAGGCATTGCTTCCACTCGTGAACCGTTTCTTCGCTATTATCGCTTGTTTCCTGGCCCGTAGACGCCATGGATAGTTCAACGAGATCGCACCCGCCCTCTCTCATTGAGGCTTCCTCCTGAAGGTGCCCTTCAACATTAGCAATCTTTAGCGTTTTTCTCTTATTTCTAATTTGTTACGCTGTTTTAGTTGTTAAAATTTTGTTAATTTCAACATTGGGGTATTTATGATTTTTATAAATTACATCCAATTCCTTCAAGAGATCAACCTCATCTGCTTTCCACACTCTACCACTTGCCTCATTAATAGGGGGGGGGGGGGTCCATTCCCCTTCTTTTTATATTTCTCACGGCAGGGTGCGCGTGTCGTTCGTGGGTCGAAGGACCTCTTTGGAATCCCAAGCTCCTGGGTCACATTTGAATTGACCCTCACTATGTTCCGTGCGGTCCCTACATTTACGAATATGACACTGTGCACCATGGAGCTTAAGGAAACTTTTGTCACATTTGATACAGCCCCATTGAATGGGGGTCTCTACAAGGTGTTCAATAAGATACCTGTTCAGATCTTGCAGCGTCATGAAAAGTAGGTGTATTTCCCTCTTTTCACAGACCGGACAGGCAACTTTATCTCCCATTAATGCGACTAAAATTTTGAAGTAACTTATGTCCAGGGACGTTGCCGGTTCGTCATCTGTGGTCCCCTTCAAAGCCGATAAATCCGCCACAGCGCTTCCGGGACCGACAAGCGCTGCGTCCGAGGCTTGTATATGTCGGAGACGAAAGGACGCCGGGGCCCCTCTGGAACTTCAGGACAACACCCTAACATTGTAATCTAGAGCCTACTATACCCGTAATGAAACAATCGCAGTTATCCAAACCGATAGCAATTGTACGGGATTAGTGACGGTGGGCCTTGGCTCGGGGCGACAGCCCGCCGTCCAACGTAGCCGCGGTCAACGGGACGGGCGCTCCGTCTAACAAAGGTGCGGAGCGGTGTTATGACCTCCATTAAAGGAACTACCCATAGAGGTATCGGACAGTAAAACATGCTAACGGTTCCTTAGGACAATGAATACCTGATGTTGAGACACGCACACAGCACAAGTTTGGTTAGCCCGAGGACCTGCTATAAAACCTGGGTTTTTCGGCAACTAAGATGTGTGCAAACGGACAGGCAGCTTTTGTCTCAAATTGACCAATCGACAGCGACGTCGATCCGAGGATCTTGTACTTAGACACCCCACCATAGTTGGCCTCGGTAGCGTCATTGGGGCGAAAATTCATTCTTTCCCCAGATCTCATCGGCGAAGGGAGTAGCACACGTTTGAGTTAGAGCAAGTATACCTACCCTCCCGTTGACAGTGGATTCGTTATCGAATCTAAGACCACTATCACTAGTGTCGCGAGGGCCTAATTGCCGCGGTTGATTGTCGAATCGGTAGTGTTCATACTCGTTGTATCAGGCCGTATCTTCGTTATAACACAACCCTGGCCAACTCCAAGGGAGGTCTATCAAACGACCACAACCCTGTTCCTGACTCTTCTCCGACATATATTTTCTGTGTCGAATTAGGCAATTATTATTTGCGCATTATCGTGTTTCCTTTCCATATTCTAAATCATAAGCCTTATTCGCTCCAGTCTTCATCATCCAACAAAGGAACGAGTTCAATTAGCAGTTGGTTGTTTGCTTCATTTATTCACGATTTTAACCAACCGTTAATCGGCAAGCCGATTCTTAATTGCGTCGTCTTTCGCTCCTTCGTCGCCGCATTCCATTTAGCCATGCCCACCGCATTCGGGGGACTATTCCCCACGCTGATGCGATGAGCATGTTACCGGTGGTACCACTAGGAGGTAACTGCGACTTGGGCCGACAAGACCGAAGTCTCGCCTGCCCACGAGTAACTATGACACTCTTATTGCCCACGGCACGCCGTTTGTCGGCAGCATGCCGCCTTTGGGGCTCAAGAGATCACAACACGCGGCCAACTCCAGCGGTGCATTACTTTTGGAGTATACGCATAGGCCCAGCGGCGTATTGCTTTCTCAATAACGTCACTGATTATGACGAGGCATTTGGTTGTTCCTGTGAGACTTCAATGAAGTTTCATATTTCAGAGGTACCCCCTCGTAAGGATTGAAACTTAAGTTAACTTTAAAATTGACATAGTCAATAGTAAAGCCATCATTAATAAATAAATAAATAATTTATATTCATTTTAAGTTCATACGTACAATTTATATGTACATGTACAATTTGAAAATTAATTAATAAATAAATAATAGTAAATAAATGAAATGAATAATGATTGCATTTTATTCGTCTAAAAATAAGTTGCACGTCTCCACAGAGCTTCTCAATACGTATAAAACCATTGTTTTCATGTCCTTATTAGGAATCCCCATCATTTTTAAGTTATTTACAGTTTCCGGCGTTATAGCTCCTTTGCTACCAAGCAACGCCGGCAGAACGCCTCCCTTACGGACGCCATATCTTTTCTTTAATTCTTTAGGCCAAGACGAGTACTTGTCGACCTTTTCTTTGGCTACTTTTTGGAGATAATCTCTATTCTCGTAGCGGACAGTAACGTCGACTACAAGGAGCCGTTCCCCGTTTTTCACCACGAGGTCCGGTTTAAATAGATTTTCCCCAATCTTAATAGTAGGCTCGACAAATATTTCGTTCCTGTCTTGTAGCTTTTTAACGAGGAGAGCTTTTACCTCGTCATGTCTTTTAATTCTTAAGCCCTTTGTATGCTAGCATAGCCCCCAAATGTGCCCTAGGGTCTCGAGCTGGGCATGACGTCTTCTGCACATTATATTAATCTTTCTGTCGGCTCTTGCTAGAACTACTTTGGTGCCAAAGGTATTAGTTCGTAACCTAATGGCGTCGATAAAGCGAGACGGCTTCAACAGGTGGTACTATTTGAGCCACACGTTGCCAAGTTTTTCCCTTGCGAAGTGAGCCACGCCGTGGCCTTGACTCCGCAAGCCGGCCCATTGTTTAATATGCTCGTTTTTCAGCCTCCTGTTGGCCTTTTCAGTGTCCGCAGAAGTAGCAGGCTAATTAATCCTCAGGGAGTTAGCGATCTTTTTGAGTTTCAATTCTGTGCTCTCGTTAATAGGACTAGACGCTGCTGGATCTAGTGAATTTTTCATATTTATTCCATTCTTAAGGGTACCGAGTTTCACAAGGTGTTCGAACCACTGTAACCCTAGTCCACCACTATTTTTGGGCGTGTAAGAGAACCCAACCGCAGTAGAAGGTGTTAAATGTAAAATTGCTTTGGCCTCTTGCCTGATTTCATTGTCCAAGACTTCTAAAACTCCCTCGCTAGGCGAATTAATCAACATGTTATATATGTAGCGAGGGAATATATATTTAAGCAGAAGCTCCATTTTCTGGCCTGGCTTTAACGATAGTTTGCTTACTCTCTTAATTGTGCCTAGTATTTCTGGCACAATAATGCCACATTGCAAGCCTTTCCATGGTCCAATTTTTGCGCCGAGATACCTGAAGGTTTCCTCGGGTGCGATGCTCGGTATCCCTTTATTATTAATTTCTATCTCTGGATCCCTTACGTACCAGGTGTCCTTCTTTGAGACCACCTGGAATGTTTGACTTTTCTCTTCAGAGATACTCATCCCAAGACCCTCCAGGTATTCTTGGACCATAGATAATGGACCATTGGACCATTGTACCAATAGTTATGAGCCGCCAGTTCTCGACCTTCTTTAAATCCTCATTTGGCTTGGGTATAAGCACGGTCCTATTTTCCCTCCAACTCTCCGGATAGTGAGAAATATAAAACAACATATATATGTCGGAGATGAAATGAAAACCGGAGCCTTCCCTATGCAATTTTGAGGAAGCCTTTTAATGCTTTAGCCTAGATTTTATCATAACTGTAATTAAGTAATTGTCATCTGTAATTGTTTGACATTTGTGAAAAGCGAAAGTGGGTTCGAGGTGACAACTGGTCGCTGAACGTAGCCACGGTCACGGGATAAACGTTTTGCCTGACGAAGGTGTGGATCGGTTGTACTGTTCTCCCTAGAAATCACATAGAATTGTACTTTAGAGATGTCGATATAATGGGACACACGTTGTATTAGGAATCAATCTCCAGACAGAAACTGCCTAGCAACGGCGTTTGGATCTTTCTCGATGTTTCCAAGGAGTATATAACAAACTTTTGACAGATATTGCCTAGCAACAACGATTGGAACCTTCTCGATGTTTCCAGCGAGAATATAACAAACAAATGCAGTCGTATTACGAAAAAGATTTTAATCAGAGATTCATTCGTGTGATCGCCTTGGAAAGTGATACATCGAGTAATTTTTTCCGAGTGATTCAGCAAACGTATTTTTTTTGTGTTATAAAATTGTTTAAAGTTTTCCCGTTGACCGTGGATTCGTTTGAACCCCGGATCATAGTTTATAGCGTAAATTAAATTCAATATTTGTAAATTTATCAATCGTTAATTTTCATTATTCGTTAAATTAGTAAATCGTAAGATATACTATTCGTTTCTTTTATTGTTCGATAAAACTTATTATTCTTTAATCTAATTAATAATTTAATTTATCATTTGTTAATCAATCATATCATTTACAAAATTCATTATTCATAATATTTGTAAAACCTTGTTTATTCGTGTAAATATATTCTCTGTTTTGTAAAACAATGTCTAATTCAAACGAAGAATCGTTACGCGCCTTAAATCCTAATGATAACCCGACATACATGTCGGAGACAAAAGGACATCGAAGCCTACCCTTTGGAACTTCGAGATAACCCCCTAATACCGTAATCTAGATTCCATCATAGGCGTAATTAAACAATTGTTGTCTTTGTTCCGATTGTATTTGTTCGAGAGTTGTGATAGTGAGCCCAAGGCTCGAGGCGATAGCCAGTCGCCGAACGTAGCCGCGGTCACGGAATGAACGCTTTGTCTAACAAAGGTACGAAGTAATTCTATAGCTCTCCTTAAAAGAAATATTCGTGGCGGCACGCGACAGTAAACATTCCAACGGTTTCTGTCCCGTGGCTCGCCACACGCAGACCCTATTCTTCGAGCAAGATGATTGTCAGATGTCGATGCGTCTCCGCAGTACATGTTCAGCTAACCCGAGGGCCGTTATAAACACTAAGATCTAGTTACCTAAAGTCCTTCAAACAGACAAACAGTCTTTGTCCCAACTACGGGAAGATAGGAGAGACCTATTTTTCAACGAACGGCGTCTCCCACCAGCAACTTTCTCTCGAGGGCGGCTAGCATCTTTTTCTAACCACCGATATGGAGATTGACCAATTAGCAGCAACGCCAATTTCCCTCGCCCTCTGAACGAAGGCTATTCTCGACGAATCCGATGATTTCGTGTCCTTAGACACACCCCATCATAGTTTTCCCCCGCAGCATCATCGCGACGGAAAGTCATTCTCTCGTGAAGTCGTATTAGCGAGTTACGTTGTGTCTGTACGCTCAGTGGATATTCCACGTTTTAACAAAGAGTTCGACTTAGATATAGTGAGCATGTTCATCTATCATCCCGTCGACCGCGGATTCGTTATTGAACCTAGGATCATTGTCATTAGTTTCTCGAGTACCTAACTGCCACGGTTACTTGTTCAATCTTATAATAATCGTATTTGCACTAGTCAATGTCTTCTCTATTGCATAACGACATCGTGTAGTCCGAACGAAGGTTCGTTTCACGCCCCTAACTCTAATTCTAATGTAAACCCGACATATAAATAACGCCGCCTGGGATTCCTGTCAGTTCTCTTATTTTTGTTCTTATTATTATTATATGATTTTTTAACAATTCCGACTTTACGTTTAGGGATCCTGCTTCCCACTATTTCGCTACCATTAAGTAACGCTCTGTACAGAGATGTGCCGACAAAATTATCAAGTTTGGCCGCTAAAATTATATGATCATCTTTAGAATCATCCCACACCTTCTTTAATTCGCAATATAACTTTTCTGTGGGAGGGGGGACTTCGGAAGTCTTCTCTGTTGTGATTTTCAAGCAACGCCGCCATTCATTGTGTTGAGTCTCTCTCTAGATCCTTCTATAACATTCCAATCTGGCGCATTGCCTGAAATAACGGGATCGTACCCTCCCTCTGTCTCCTGAGTAAACTCCCGAGAGCTCACTTGCTTGTCTCTTTTTCTTAATTTGTTCAGCGTGAGTGAGTAATTTGTTTTCGTGGTGAGGATCTTACTTATTTCCACATTAGGAAATTTGTGATTTTTATAAATTTCATTAAGCTCTTTCAGGTGATTCACCTCTTCTACCGTCCAAAATCTTGTAAGCTGGCGGGCCCGTTCCCCTTCTTTTCATGTTCCTGACGGCAGGGTACGCATGCCGTTCGTGAATGCCGCATTTGAATGATCCTTCTTTACTTGTATTGGTGCCTTTACACTTTGGTAAATGGCACCTTGCCCCATGAAGCTTCGTAAACGATTTTTGACAATTTATGCAGCCCCATTGGATTTGGACATCCACATGCTGAAGATTAAGGTGCCCGTCCAGGCCTGTTAGTGTCATAAAGTAGAGGTGAACTTCTCTCTTCTCACAGATCGGACACGCAACCTTGTCCCCCACCAGCGGCACCATAATTTTCGAACTCACTTCCATAGACATAGCCAGGTCTTCAGCCATGGTCCTCTCCACAGCGGATAAATCCGCCACAGCGCCTCCGGGACCAAGAGACGCTGTGTCCGAGGCATTACAGTTTTCAGAATCGAATTTTGATTTCGAAATTTATTTGCTACCTGTATATATCCATCCACATCCCAATCATTAACCTTAACAAGCCTGTCATCATATGTCCAACCCGGGAACAACTTCCCTTTTTAATAGATTTAAATTTATGACTTATTTTCCTCTTCACGGTTTTAACCAACCGTTAATCGGCAAGCCGATTCTTAATTGCGTCGTCTTTCGCTCCTTCGTCGCCGCATTCCATTTAGCCCAGGCCACCGCATTCGGGGGACTATTACGCTGATGCGATGAGCATGTTACCGGTGGTACCACTAGGAGGTAGCTGCGACTTGGGCCGACAAGACCGAAGTGTCACCTGCCCACGAGTAACTATGACACTTTATTTATCTTACTTTCAAATTAAATGAATCGTATATACGAACTTATTTATTCGTTATTATTATAATTATTTTGTTTTAAAAGAGTGTCGTCTATTTATTCAATAACTGTGTGCCGTAAGTTGATCTTCAATTTTGAGGCAAATATTAGTTATAAGTCACTACGAGGGAGTACCGCGGAAATATGGATCCTCGTTTTCGAGATTCCACAGATCTTAGCCGCGTATGCTGGGAAGCAATACGCCGCTGGGCCTATGCGTGTGCTGGAAGAGCAATCCAGCGACGCATTGCTGAACATCGATGAACCTCGATGGCTTGAGCAGATTATATTCCTCAAGACACACGTTGCCAGTTCCATTTCTTGAGAAGTCATAAACATCTTGGCCTTGACTCCTCAATTCTGCCCATTGTTTTACATGTGAGGCTTTGAGCCTCCTCTTTGCTTTCTCAATGTCCTCTAAAGAGGCTGACCAATTGATCCTTAGGCAGTTGGCCATTTTTTTGAATTTTCTGTCATAATCTTCATCAACAAGGCTCGAGACTGCCGGATCGATCGAGTTTTCAATATTGATAGCGCTCTTCAGGCTACCGAGTTTCACGAGATGTTCAAACGTCGGCAACCCTAGCCCCCAGAGACCTTGGGGCATAGAAAAAGCCAGTGGCAGTTGAAGGCATAAGATGTAAAATTGCCTTTACCTCCTCCCTGACTTCACCATCCAACAATTTCAAGACGCTGTCACTTGGCGAACTCACGAGCAGGTGATATATGTACTGAGGAAAGATGTATTTTGTTATCACCTCGATCTTCTGACATGGCTTGAGAGAGAGCTTTCTAACTCTTCCCATCACGCTCAGAATCTCGGGTACTATGCTGCCACAGTGGACGCCCTTTCAAGGCCCCATCTTAGCGCCTAAATACCTGAAGGCCTCATCGGGATCAAGTGTTGGGATGTTAGCTTCCCCGAGCCTGATCGTTGGTTCTCTAACGAACCAAGTGTCTTTTTTAGCAACAACTTGCAACGATTGGCTCTTATCCCTAGAGATGGTCATACCAAGGCCATTCAGATATTCGTTGAGCACGTCCACTTGGCGTTGTGCTTCCCTTTAGTCAGCACCAAGTAAAACAACGTCATCGGCAAAAGCCAGGGCAGGTACTTTTTTTGAATTACCAACGTTAATGCCATTGGTTTGCTTCTCAATCGTTTCCAGCAGCGGCTCCAAGCACAAGTTGACGCAACTTTCTCACGAGGGCGGCTAAAACCCTTCCTGGTCCACCAACCGTCTTATTATCCAATCGGAGACGGTGTCTATTGCCCTCACTTCCCTAACCAAAATTGTCATCAACAAATCCGATGATCCCGTGTCCTTAGACACATCCACCCCTAGCTTTCCTCAGACACAGTATCGTCAGAAAAACTTCACTTATTCTGTATCCTTAGAATAGTCAACATATTTTTACCGGTTTCTACCAACAGACCAGTCGCGTACTTGATCAGTGTATACTCAATTGTGAATATTGAGTGAAAAATAAAGTTTAATAAAAGAAATAAAGTTAATAGTTGTGTTACGGCTCAGCTATCTTGTTTTCATCATATAAGCCTCAAGTTTACGTGACATTTTGGCGATTCTGCCAGGATCTATCATCTTCAAGTAAACGAAACCACGCATTTCGGACTACGGTCAACCTTGGAGATTGAGGATCAACGGACCACTAAAAGTAATTGACCGATTTGTAATGAAGGGCAGCGAGTTTTATGCGGAAACACGGGCACGTGTCATTTACATTGATGGTAAATGTGGTGTAACAACTATATTACGGCTGAAATCTTTTGCAAACTGCATTTACATGGCAGAGGTAAAGAACTACACAAGTTTTACGATTAGCGATATATACAATTGACTCTTTGTTGAGTTTCAATTATGAAATGTGATTATAGTCTTGAAGTCTACGTAAATATTCAATACTTTCAAACTTTGAGTAGATTAAAGTTTTAACGAAATTATACATATCAATGTAAAGTATGTAGTTGAAAAAATACAGGAAGAGAATATCTCTTAAAATGATTTATGCACTGAAATCTTTCAAGAGAAATCTTCCACAGTTTTACACAAGTATGCATAATACTGTATATTTTACAACCCAACAAAACGCTAAAGACATTCTTGGCTGAATAAAACATAACGTGAAACTTTCTTTTCTCTAAATGTGTGGTGTAGAATATGTGTCTTGAGAAACTACAACGTTATACATAATATGTATAATATAATACACGTTTCTTCTACGGATCAACGCTCGACAACGTTGGATATTATTACAAGATAGAAGAATTCGAAAAGACTACTATGAGAAAAAAGAAGGAAAAGAACAAAAAAAAAGAAACATTGAACAAGCCTTAAAAAGAGTTCAATTGATTTTACAGTAATTAAACTTACAGTCGATATCAAGACAAAATGATCTACACGATCAGTGATCCACAAAGACAATTTAGTCGTTCAATTCAAATCAGACATCCTATATCGATTTTCACCACAAAAAATTGAATACTTCTTCACTTGTAATAGCACAACTGCCCAAGATTTAATTACATTCCAGCAACATAGATTTAAGCATCTAAAATTCCCACATATAGATATATATGTCGTGTTCGCATTAAGAATAGGGTTAGGGGCGTTTAACGAACTTTCACTAGGATTAGCCATTGTTATTATACAATAGAGGCAATGTTTATTAACACAATCGTAAGTATTACAATGTTATCAAGTAACCGCGGTGATTAGACACTAATCCAAGTGAGATGTATTTGCGAGTAAATGTAGCAGGATACCAATCCTTGAACGACGCGTATCGCCAAGCTGTGAGAGCAACACGGGAATTGAAACAAGCAGGCAACAGAACACAATACCAACGTCCGACACCTCCGAAAAATTATAACCGAGACAACACTCGTCCCCTGAACAATAACAATAACATCGGGAACAATCGTCAAGATCGGAGATTTATACCGCCGTTGTAAAATCGTCCAAACGACCCGGGAAAAACTCTATAACGTGTAATTATTGTACAAAAAGCTGGGCATTTGGTAAAAGATTGCTACAGATTTAAAACCAGAATAGACGTTGGGATAATAGCACCTTACAAGTCGGGGCAGTCGGGCAACCAGCCAACTACTTCGAGAGTGAGGGGCGCACTTTGAAGAAGCGACGCTGTGAATTGCCTATGAGTACCGACGCCACAACCTTCAATCATTACAATAAAACCATCGTGCAGTCGTGCACGGGAATGAAGAGAATATCTGGAGAATCGACAATTAAAAGAGAAGGAAGTGGACGGAAAAAACAATTAAGAATGCGCAAGAATCGGATTCTATTTAGGAAGAAGACCTCTCCGAATTGTTTCGATAAAGATAAACGAAACCCCGAGCACTCCAACCGCAAGAATAGTCTCCCCAAACTTGACAACTAAAACTAATTTGCTATTAGACTCCGGATCAGAAATAAATATCATTAAAAAACCTGCCTTACCCGATTCACATCGCGAGGAGATAAATCGTCAAGTTCAAGAATTACTGGCCACTGATGTCGTAGATCCATCGACTTCTCCGTACAATTCTCCGTTATGGATTGTGCCGAAGAAACCAGACTCGCGAGGAAACAAACGTTGGAGATTAGTTATTAATTATAGAAAGCTTAATGATAAAACGATCGGCGATGCTTACTTGCTCCCCAACATCACAGAAATATTGGATCAATTAGGAAGTGCGAAATATTTTTTCACGTATGACTTGGCATCAGGCTTCCACCAGATCCCAATGGTCCAGGAGGATGCCCACAAAACGGCATTTTCAACACCGTACGGATGCTTTCAATTCAAACGAATGCCCCTTGGATTAAAAAACGCCCCAACAACGTTTCAACCCTTGATGAACTCAGTGCTATCAGGATTGCAAGGAGTAGAACTATTCATCTATTTGGACGACATAAATCGAGAAAATGCATTCAATAATTTTAAAGCAGCTTTAATGACAAAACCTATTCTACAATATCCGGGTTTTCCCAAATCCTTCAACCTCAAGTCAGACGCATCGGGATACGTAATAAGCGGAGTATCGAGTTAGGAACCGATTGGAAAGGATTTGCTAATCGCGTATGCCACTAGACTACTAAACCCCGCAGAATAAAACTATTCTAGCACAGAAAAAGAATGTCTGGCAATCGTCTACTGCGCGATGCATTTCAAACCACACCTGTATGGTGGGAAATTTACTATAGCAACTGACCACAAACCACTAGTATGGATGAATTCCATTAAGGATCCCACATCGGGAATTTGGAAATGGAAACTGAAATTATCAGACTGAGTTTGATATTCAATACAAGGAAGGACGAAGAAATGCAAACGCAGATGCATTGTTTCGAAAAGAGAAACGAGATTCGCTAGATCGATATCCACATCTAAAAAGATTTCAATTGGATGCCTCGACCGAGAACTCTGAAACTACTTGGCAACGAGGGGAAGACGCAAGACCAACGGTACTTGCGGAATTAAAAATTTCGGAAACGCGAGACTCAGTTACGAGAGTGAATGATCATACACAGGGCGCTCCAATAGATAAAGGAGCCTTGGGGATGAAGAAAATAGGAAGGCTACCGCGTTACGAAAGACTCATGTTGGAAAGACCAAGTTTGAATCAAGACTCCGGTAAATACATCGTATCCCTACTCGTAAAGAAAGACCGAAATATTCCTATAACGCCAGAAAATCTACTAAATTCGTTGAGATCCCTACTGGATGTAGTAAATGAAAAACAATTAACGTCCTTTAACAATAGCAAAGGAAATTTGGAAGAGATACCTTGCGACACACAGTCAAGAAATGGAAGGAAGTATTTATGGAAAAATCCATAACTATCACCATCTGCACTGGGGAAATAATCACACCACCAGTTAAAATGCGAAATAATATAATACGAAAAAAACATGAGTCGTCTGTAGCAGGACACAAAGGAGTAACGAAGACTTATCGGAGAATACGGCAGCATTATTACTGGAAAAACATGAAGGGGGAAATTCAAGAATATCTAATAATCTGTAGAGAATGCCAGTACATATAGAGTTTGACGTATATTTAGTGGCAATAATTTATGATACTATGACAATGAGACCGTGGCGAGTGTTTCTACTGGAGTATCGGTAGCAGATGAGAAGCAATTCGACGAATGTACAAGTAGACCAGTAAAATGCATGATACTATGTGAAAATTTTGTAGCATGTGGCAAGAATGCATGTTCTTCATGTGAGATTTATAAAAAGAAGCGAGAGAATTTTGTGTAAATAGTTGAAGAAAGGTTGAGAGTCATTTGAGAGTCGAAGGAGAACTTAAGAGAATTTTGAGAAAGTTGAGACTATTATTCTGACGCAGCATCGTTTTTTTTATTACTATATATACATTTTATTATTTTATACGACATTATCGAGTAAAAGCTTAAGCTCGAGTAAAAATTTAGTTCGAAAATATTTCAACCTTAGCTGTAATATGAAAAATATTTCTGAATCAGATTTAAACGATACAATCCTTTCTGTAATTTAAGCGATTTCCAATAAGTACCTCGATGTGGCGTAAATATAAAATTACGATTTGTTGAGGTTATTCGGTGTGTAAACAGAGAAAAACACGTGGATAAATTGT
Source organism: Bombus bifarius (assembly GCF_011952205.1). Lineage (NCBI taxonomy): Eukaryota > Metazoa > Arthropoda > Insecta > Hymenoptera > Apidae > Bombus > Bombus bifarius. The sequence continues at coordinate 4,586 of NW_022884750.1, read as the reverse complement.
AAGGTAGAAAATATATTTAAATAGAAGTGTAATAAGTAAAAATACAATTTGAGCTGGTCCAGATCCACACGCTAGCTGTGTTACCTAATAACTGAAAAACCCCGAAGCCAACGTCGCCTGTCTACTGTTTATGGCCTGACTTCGTCGCAGTCTTTTGTCTACGCGCTGTCGATGGCTTCAGTGCTTGAGAAAACTAAAAAGGCCAGATGTAGAGTTTTCTTAGAAGTGGTAATCACTTCAACACCCTCCCTAAAACTCTACATCCCTACAAACAATTATCTCAAATTTACAAATTATCTCTTAATATTTTCTAACTCTTGTCGTAAATATCTGAAAATTAATTTGTCAATGCCTTCTCAAGTACATTTGCCAGCCGCCTTTCTCTTTTCCATACAAATTAATTTATTACACAAAAAAAAACTAGAAGACTAAACAGATCATGTAGAGTTTTTCCTCTTTTTTTTTTGAGAAGTAATAATCACTTCGACACCCTCCCTAAAAACTCTACATGTTTACAAACAATTACCTCTTAATATCTTTTTTACTTTTCAAACCTAACTTTTTCCTTAAATATTCAAATCTCGGTTTTGGCAACGCCTTTGTACATATATCTGCCAATTGCTCTTCGCTTGTTACATACGTTATATCAATTTCGCCTCTATTGTATAAATCTCGCAAGAAATGATATCTTACGTCAATATGCTTACTTCTTTGATGGAATTCTGGATTCTTAATTAATTTCACGGCACTAGTATTGTCTACACATAGCATATACTTAAGGATCTCTAATTTACATTCAAGAAATATTTTCTTTAGCCACATAATTTCTTTCGCTCCTGAGGCTGCACTGACATATTCAGCTTCGGTCGTAGATAGAGCTATACATTGTTGTCGCTTACATTGCCATGTGATGGCCGCATTCGCATACTTACATACAACGCCTGATGTCGACTTTCTTGTTTCTTTGTCGCCTGCATAGTCAGCGTCGCTAAAGGTTTCGAGACTGCCTGCTTTTGTATATAAGAGTCCCATGTCTGCGGTCCCTTTTATGTAGCGCAAAATTCGTTTGACTAATTTCCATTGATACTGGTTTGGATTCTCTAAGTGTCTCGCCGCTATATTTATTGCAAAACTAATATCTGGCCTACTTACGGTTTGTAAAAACATTAAGTTCCCTACGGCTTCTCTGTATGGTGCGTTACAATCATTATCGCCTATGTTACTTTCGTTCCAATTAGTCTCGATAGGTGTAGAAGCACTGTTTGCCTCATTCATATTAAATTTTTCCAATATGTTTTCGATATACCTACTCTGATGAATGAATATTGAACCATCTTCTAATCTATTAATTTCAAGTCCAAGAAAACTCTTTACTTCTTTCGAACTCGTAATTTTGAATTCTTTATTTAAATCATCGAAGAATTTATCAATTAAAGATTCGTCTGAAGCTGCTACCAGTCCATCGTCTACGTATATGGTCATCAACATTAATTTGTCGTCTTCTGTATAAATATAAAAACAAGGATCTGCGTTACTCTGATAAAATTTTAAGTTCGAGATAAATTTTGTGAAACGTTCCGTCCAACATCTTGGAGACTGCTTTAAGCCATATAGTCTTTTTAGCAATTTACAAACCCGATTTGTACCATCATCATAACCTTTAGGTTGTTTCATATAAATATCTTCTTTCAGACTTCCATATAAGAATGCGGTTTTAATGTCGAACTGTCCGAGGTGTAAATTATTTTTTATGCAATACTGAGCATTAATCTAATTGTGTCAAACCGAGCAACGGGACTATATGTTTCCTTATAATCTATGCCTTCTTTCTGTGAACACCCTTTTATTACAAGTCGCGCTTTGTATCGTTCCGAGTTGTCCGGATTTAGCTTTATCGTTAAAACCCACTTATTGCTAAGTACCTTCTGATCTTTAGGTCTTTCTACAAGTATCCACGTCTTATTTTCATGGTGCGATTTCATTTCATCATTCATAGCTGTTTCCCATAACTCTTTCTTTTCGGATCTCATCGCTTCGTTAAAATCCACCGGTAATTTTTCCGCTACGTACGTTACTGGGTTACCATAAAAATCGGTTCGTTTGATCTTATCTCTATCTCTCAATTGTCTCACATTGTCGCTAGTTCCATAAGGTTGTTTTTCATGTTCACTCTCTGCACTTTCATACGTACATGCTCTATCACTCTGCGCACTCACATCTTCGCGCTCGACAATTTTCGGTAAACTTAATTTTACGAATTTCGCATTTTCTAGTTCAGGCTTAAATATTACGTCACGGCTTAATATTACATTTTTTACTGTCGGCACGTACACTCGATACCCTCGTCCGTCATCTAAATAGCCTACCAAATATCCTTTGTTAGCCTTTTTGTCAAGTTTTGTCCTTTTCTCCGCAGGTATGTGAGCAAAGCACTCAGTACCGAAAACCCTAAACTTTTCTAAATTCGGCGGTTTCCCGTACCACAGTTCATATGGTGTTTTCTTATCTTGTCTTGTCGGTCCCGTCTTATTTATGACATGTACTGCTGTGTTCATGGCTTCGGCCCATAAGAACAGCGGTAGATTTGGTTTCGAATATAGCATCGACCGACCTGCCTCTACTATTGTTCTATTTTCCCTCTCTGCGACACCATTCTGTTCAGGAGTGTATGGGACGTTAATCGTGTGCCTAATTCCCTGACTTCTTAAAAATTCTTTGACTTCTTTATTTTGGAATTCTTTCCCTCCATCACTATGAATTTCTTTAATTTTATCCTTAAATTGATTTTCAATTTCTAGGCAAAAGGTTTTTAGTTTTTCAATTACTTCTGACTTACGTCGTAAGAAGTAAATCTTTGTGAATTTTGAAAAATCATCTTTAAATGTCAGAAAATACAGTTTCTTGCCTAATGACTCGACTTCCATAGGTCCACATACATCCGTATAAATAATTTCGCGAGGTTTAGTCGCCCGATTGATTTTCTCGTGAAAACTCGATCTGTGCTGTTTCCCGTACGCGCAACCTTCACAGAAAAAGTTATTATCCTCTACAACTTTCATATTTGAATTCTTTAAGAATTCTTTAACATGTCTGATGTTCTGATGACATAGCCGTTCGTGCCATAACTGCAATGTGTCCGCGTTTGACTCCGCTCTATTGCTAAAATTACAAACTGACGGTATGATAACTCGCATATCTACTTTATACAAATTTCCGATAACAGAACCTCTTGCTATTATTTTCTGATTTTGTAAAAATATGCAATTGGTCCCTTCCTTTGAAATACAAAAATCTATGCCTCTTCTTGCGACAGATCTAATCGAAAACAGATTTCTTTTCATACCTGGTACGTATAGAACATCGTTCATTGTACATGTTACCCATTTGCCGTCCACAAAAGTCTCTACTCTGATTTTTCCTTTGCCGCACGCATCCATGAACGTACCATCGCCGATCTCTACCTTCACCGTGTTATCGAATTCTTCGAAAACGCTGAACCATTCCCGTCGTCCTGTCATGTGATCCGTAGCTCCTGAGTCGATTATCCAAACATCAGGGTTTGCCGTTTGTATCGCTGAGGTACTTCCTAATAGACCAATTCCGCTGTGATCCCGATTTTGGTTTCTAGGTTCCTGGTTGTCTCTACTGTTGCTTCTTTTGTTATTTTTAAAACAGTTTTTGCTGGTGTGGCCTTTCCTTTTGCATATAAAGCATCTAAAGCAATCCTTCTTTAGATGGCCAACTTTTCCACAGTTAAAGCAACTTGGTCCTTGTTTCTCGTATTCACGTTTACTTGACTGCTTCTGCTGTTCCCTTTTATAATTATTACCTTTTGTTACCAGTGCCACCGGTGTTTCCTGGTCGTCTTTCTTCCATCTAATTTCTTCCGTCATCAGCCTGGTACTAAGCCTGTCTAAGGTCTTCTTTTCTTCTTCCACGGAATCCCACGCACTGTGAAAATGATCGAATTTGTTTGGTAACACCGATAAAATGCGTGTTATCAGCATTTTCTCGCCAATTTCACTCCCAAGGGCTTTCATCTTCGCCGCTATGAGTTCCAACTTTGATAGGTTGTAAGAGACATTTTCAGATTCTTCCCATTTAAAATCGAAGAACTGCTTCTGGACCATATTTAAATTCTCATCCGACTTCATGTTATATACTGTATTCAGCTTTTTCCACATTTCATGTGCTGTCGTGCAACATAAAAGAAGATCCAACGGTTTCTTTCCTACTGAGGTCACGATTAATTTTCTCGCTAATCGATCTGCTTTCAAAAATCTTCCACGAGCGATTTCTTTCTCCGCGATGTTACCTGGATGACACAAATTCCCTTCACACACGTTGATCAGGTCGTCATCTTCCTCCAAAAGTGTACGCATAACAAAACGCCACTGGAGCCAATTTTCTTCGCCGCGTAACATCTCGACCTTCGCACTTGCTGATTCCATTTTAGCACTATCCCTTATTTTACTAAGCACAACACTTTAACAGTTTATTCACTTCACGTTGCTACCTTGCAATTTACAGCCCTGGGCCCATAACCTGTTGAGGTTATTCGGTGTGTAAACAGAGAAAAACACGTG
>NW_022884749.1:0-41819 GCF_011952205.1 Bombus bifarius | reverse complement strand
GGAATGTGAGATCTTTCGTTGTTTTATATAAATTTATTTTTACGTTTGACTTCTTCTTCTCCTTTAATTTCGCTGTAGTGGTTCGTCGTTAGAACCGAGGCTCAATTCATTTGCTACGATGGATTCTATTGCCACGATTTTCTCGCCTTTTGAATTTAATAATCGAAGATGATTCTAACGATCCTCTCTGTGCGGGACTTGTGTAAAGTTTAAGCAATGATTCTTTCTTCAAAACCGTTCACGGAAATAAAACGAGATCGATGATAGGAAGTTCTAATTCGATTCTCGAGGGAAACGAAATTATCAGAGAAGGAATTTTCAAAATTAATTTTCTTACCTTGAGGAAACAGTGCTGTCGGGTGCCATTACTTCGCCTGCTCCGGTGATCGTCGGTGTTTTTACTTCTGGGTTTATTACTTGAACTCGAATATAGTTAATTTCCAATTTTTACTTTATTTATTTTATCTAGATACCCGCCTTACAATTTACTAATCTGATTAATACAGTAAATGCTATAAGAAATTTCTGAACGAACGTAATAAAAAGCACAATGGTAATGAGTACAAAGAATAATCGTAATAAGAATGATCACAAAGACTAATGCGCAAAGTATAATGAGCGTAATACGAATGATCCGTAATAACAATGAACACAAAATATAATAATGAGCACAATATGGTACGTAAATTATAATGAGCTCTGCTCTATGTTGCTACGCTTATTTATAATGCCATCCCCCACGGGGTGGTGGTCCACTGGGGGTACGCTTCCGTGGGAATCGGGATGTTGCAGTTTGGATTTCTTGAAATCGTACGTGAGAGAATGCGAGTTCCATACTTCGACTTAGTTCCTATCAGTCCTGTGCTTCTGCTGAGCTAGCGTCTAGGAGGCTTGAAGCATTCCATGCTGATCTAGTCTTTTCCGCGAGAAACTTCTATGTTTTGTACCGTGGGAATTACACGTGTCTCTTCGGCGCGTGCAAGGGCTGGCAGCTGCAGCATCATTATCATCTCGATGTTTGCTCGGGCAACACGCGCAATTCCGCTGCTCTCCCACAACAAGGACCTCCTTCTTCGAGATATTTTTCGTAAGTTTGGATATTCGCATATTATGGTTGTTTTTGCGATTTTAATGTTTTTTCCTTTTTTGTTGTTTCCCTAGGCTTCGGTGATCGACGTTCGGACAATGTTTGCAGAGGCATTTCCATCAGAGGTTCCTTATTATTATTTTTTTTTCTTTTAAATGTCTTTTGTTTTTATGTATGATATATATATATATATATATATATATATATATTTATATATTTTTTAAATGTGATATCTATTTTATGTTTGTTAAATATATGTATATTTAATTTTATATTTCCCCCCTTTTTTTAAATTAATTATATATATATATATATATATATATATATATATATATATATATATATATATGTATTTGACAGCGTAGTTGCTCATAGAATCTATTAAAGAAAAATGTTAACAATGTGTTTTCATGATTTGTTTCTCGCGCCTGTTTTCCATTAATCCCTAAGATTCCTGTCGCCATAACGCGTGTTATTGTTCCGATGCGCACGTGTAAATCTAACATGGCTGCTCATAAATATCATTAGTAAAGTTATAGTGGCGGGTCTTTAGTTTTGTTTGATATCGAAGTAATTTTCCGTCTGTCGCACGTTTTTCCTTATTCTACCGCAATTAGAACATTTATTTATTAATATTGTTTAAAGTGACAATAGTATTGTTCGTGTGAATATAGATATATATATGTCGGAGAGGCAGTGGGGATAGGGTTGTCGGTGTTTGAGGAGTCTTCATTGAAGGTAGCCATCGTTGCGGTGTAGCGAAGATACGATTTATTGACACAGGTATGAATAACACAGGTTTGACAATCTATCACGGCGGTGAGACGTCCGCGACACTAGTGACAGTGATCTCCGGTTCAATAACGAATCCGCGGCCAACGGGATGACAGATGGGCGTTCTCGCTGAATCTAAGTCTGACTCGTAAAAATAATTGCTGAGCGTAAAGACGTTACTCTTTAATCGACGGGAGCGCGTCAAAGAATGCCCGTCCCGTCCCGATGATGCCACAGAGGAAAACTATAATGGGGTGTGTCTAAGGACACGAGATCATCGGATTCGTCGAGGAAAGCCTTCATTTAGGAAGTAAGGGAAATTGACGTTGCTGCTAATTGGTCCATCTCCATATCGGTGGTTAGAAAAAGATGCTAGCCGCCCTCGAGGGAAAGTTGCTAGTGGGAGACGCCGCTCGTTGAAAAATATGTCTCCCCTATCTTCCCGTAGTTGGGACAAAGACTGTTTGTCTGTTTGAAGGACTTTAGTTAACTAAACCTTAAGATTTATAACGGGCCCTCGGGCTAGCCGAACATGTACTGCGGAGACGCATCGACATCTGGCAATCATCTTACTCGAAGAATAGGGTCTGCGTGTGGCGAGCCACGGGACAGAAACCGTTGGAATGTTTACTGTCGCGTGTCGCCACGAATATTTCTTTTAAGGAGAGCTATAGAATTACTCCATACCTTTGTTAGGCAAAGCGTTCATCCCTTGACCGCGGCTACGTTGGGCGACAGACTGTCACCTCGAGCCAAAGCTCACCGTCACTAATCTCGAACAATTACAATCGGATTGAATAACTACAATAGTTTAGTTACAGTTATAGTAGACTTTAGATTGCAATGTTGCGGGGCTATCCGAAGGTTCCGGTGTCCTTTCATCTCCGACATATATATATATATATATTTATGTCGTGTGTCATATTAATATGACTAATGTTTTTTAATTCTTCGATAGCGTTATTTATTGTTTTGAGTAGTTTATTTTATAGTGTGTTCGATAGTATAAAACATACACACACACACATATATATAAATATGTATTCATATGCATATTTCTTCTGGCAGTGTAGTATTCATACGAAATGAAATGTTAATTATTTATTTTATATTAACTTCATTTAATAAGATAGAACACGCACACGCACACGTATATATGTATATACTTCTGGCAATGTGATTTTCATTTAGATTCTTTAGAGATGTAATGTTGTGTATTTGAGGTTATGTGTCAATTATTTGATTTCATATATACATATATATCTTGTATTGTGACAACATAGTATTGAAGGTTTTGTTTCTAGATTATTGTGTGTTTAATGTGTGTTTACATATTTGTGTTTGATGATAGAATTTCTGTACGCAATTCCTCAAGTCGTTGCGGTGTTAATTATTTTGAGCGTTTGGCCTATCGACAGGTTGTCGCTTAGTCCCAAGTGTTGCGTTGTGTGTTCTATTTCTTTTGTAGATTATTATTAGTGGTTTAGTTTAGAATATGGATTATTTATATATTTATATATAGACATGCATGTTTCGTAATTGTTAGGGAAGTGATACATTTACACTGTACATGAGAGTGTGTGTGTAAGTGTTAGAGGGCGTCAAGGTCTTAGTGGAGACAAAAGACTGTTGCCAGATGTTAGAAGAATCTAGGGTAGTCGGTTGGCGACCAGCGTGCGTGCAAGACGTTCTTCAGAGAGTAGTATAGATGTATAACTGTTGTGTGGGAAATATAGTCAATAATTTGTATTCCCAAATCCTCGAATTTCCTTAACCTGGTAGCAGAGCGTGGTTACTAGTTTTACAAGATATTTAGTGCGTGGTTACGATCTTGCGAGTGAGTTTTCAGTAAAGGAAAAAAAAACTTTCAGAGGAAAAAATATACTTCGAGCACGTAGGAACGCTTGAGTAAGAAAAGAAAAAAAAGAAGAATCAATTAAAATGGAGAGATCGGAAATCATGATACCTATATTCTATGGTGAGGATTATGGAATGTGGAAGCAAAGAATCACGATGTTTCTCAAATATAAGGAATGCGAGGTTGTTACAACTAGAATGAAGAACGAAAGAGACGATGAAGACTGGGACAAAAAGGATTTGAAGGCGATTAATATAATTTATAGTGCAATATCAAACAGACAATTGGAGTATGTTAGGGAAGGAAAAACGGCGTATGATATAATAAAAAGGTTCGATGAAATGTACTTGAAAGAGTCGACGGCACTGCAGATCGTATGCAGAAGGAGATTGGAAAACATAAGACTGGAGAACTACAGTGATTCAGCATCATTCTTTAACGACTTTGAAAAATTAATCAATGAATTAAAAAGTGCGGGCGCACAAGTAAGTGAGAGGGAAAAGCTGAATTACATGCTGAATACGTTACCCGAAGAATACAGCTACATAGCGGACATAATAGACGCATTGAAAGAAGAGGATCAAACGGTAGCGTATGTAAAAAATAAAATAGAGATAGCAGAGAAGAAAAATAAATCCAATCGAGGAGAAAGACAAACCAACGCCTTTTCTGCAAAAAAGGAAGGATGCTTCAGATGTGGAAGATTAGGACACTTTGCGAGAGAGTGTCAAAATGGCGTCCAAGCGGGAAGCAGTAACGGCTATTGGCATGGGCCAACACGTGGTCGAAACAGAGGAAGAGGGAACAAAGGCAATACGAGCAGAGGACGTGGAAACTTTCATCGTCAATCAACAACCGGCTGGGGCGAGCATGGAAACTCAAGAGCAGGCATATGGACAGCAACGGCGCACGCAGCAAACAGCAGTGAGACGAATGAAATAAGTAAGAACGAAATAGTGTGGCTATTAGATAGCGGTTGTACCGATCACATAATTAATAATATAAATTATTTCGATAAATCTATCGACCTAAAAGAACCGGTAAATATATATTTAGGCGATAATAGACCGATAAAAGCGACAAGAGTTGGGAATGTTATAAGTTATTTTGAAGCATTCGGAAAACAAAATGAAATAAATATGAGGAAAGTATTTTACGCGAAAGAAATGTCCGCAAATTTGATTAGTTTAGGTAAACTAACAGACAATAAGAATACGGTTATTTCCAAAGGAAATATTGCGAAAGTAATAGATGAGGATAATAAACTTACAGCTGTAGCGTTCAAAGAGAATGAGACATATAGAATAAAAAGTATATTGAAAGGGAAGAAGCACTTAGTAAACAGCGCCGAACGTAGTGGTATGAGTAAAAAGGAAAGATGGCATAGGATGCTAGGACACGTAAATTTTAAATATTTAGAGATTTTGGGTAAAGAGCAGCTAGTGACTGGCATACCGAATGAATTTGAGAAGGAACTTTTGAAATGTAGGGTGTGTATAGAAAGAAAAATGCATAACTTACCTTTCAAAAATAATCGAACTAAGGCTAGGGAAATAATGGAAATTATTCATACGGACGTATGTGGTCCCTTTAAGACTACCGGATTCAATGGAGAAAAATATTTCATTTCATTTATCGATGATTATAGTAAAATAGCTAGGATCTATTGTATAAAATCAAAAGATGAGGTCTTTGATTCTTTCGTACAGTTCGTAAATGAAGCCGAAAATTTAACGGGCAAGAGGTTAAAAATATTAAGATGCGATAATGGTAAAGAATATTTAAATAATCGAATTTATAAATTTGCTAGGGATAAAGGTATAAGAATAAATAATTGCCCAACATACGTACATGAATTAAACGGGACAGCGGAAAGGTATAATAGAACAGTGATGGACATGGCGCGTTGCTTGTTAGCGGAAGCGAAAGTACATAAAAGGTACTGGCCGGAAATAGTTTATACAGCGGTATACTTGAAAAATCGAATATTATCGAATACTATAGAAAGAAAGACACCTTTTGAAATATTCTTCGGGAAAAAACCAAGTGTTAAAAATCTACATCTATATGGAAGTAAAGTTTTTGTAAGAAGGCCAGAACAAAAAAGAGTTTCAAAATGGGACAAGAAGGCAGATATGGGAATTCTATTAGGATATAGTGAAGTAGGATACAGAGTCTTATTAGGTGGGAAAATAACAATAGCTAGACATGTAGAGGTCATAGGGACAGACACTAAATGTATCGGTTTTGAGGAAAATTCATCAGAGGCAGATAGAAATGATAGCGAAGATAACTATTCATTGGTTGGTATGGATAAGGAAGAGTTAGAAGGTAGGAAAGATGAAAATAATAGTAGTATTGAAAGCTCAAACACTCCTAGGAGATCTACACGTATTAAGAAAACTACAGTAAGGTATCCAGAAAAGGAAAATATTTGCGAGATTCGTGCAAATTATTGTAGAGTAGATATCCCTCGTGTTGAGGTTATTCGGTGTGTAAACAGAGAAAACACGTGGATAAATTGTAAGGTAGAAAATATATTTAAATAGAAGTGTAATAAGTAAAAATACAATTTGAGCTGGTCCAGATCCGCACGCTAGCTGTGTTACCTAATAACTGAAAAACCCCGAAGCCAACGTCGCCTGTCTACTGTTTATGGCCTGACTTCGTCGCAGTCTTTTGTCTACACGCTGTCGATGGCTTCAGTGCTTGAGAAAACTAAAAAAGACCAGATGTAGAGTTTTCTTAGAAGTGGTAACCACTTCAACACCCTCCCTAAAACTCTACATCCCTACAAACAATTATCTCAAATTTACAAATTATCTCTTAATATTTTCTAACTCTTGTCGTAAATATCTGAAAATTAATTTGTCAATGCCTTCTCAAGTACATTTGCCAGCCGCCTTTCTCTTTTCCATACAAATTAATTTATTACACAAAAAAAAACTAGAAGACTAAACAGATCATGTAGAGTTTTTCCTCTTTTTTTTTTGAGAAGTAATAATCACTTCGACACCCTCCCTAAAAACTCTACATGTTTACAAACAATTACCTCTTAATATCTTTTTTACTTTTCAAACCTAACTTTTTCCTTAAATATTCAAATCTCGGTTTTGGCAACGCCTTTGTACATATATCTGCCAATTGCTCTTCGCTTGTTACATACGTTATATCAATTTCGCCTCTATTGTATAAATCTCGCAAGAAATGATATCTTACGTCAATATGCTTACTTCTTTGATGGAATTCTGGATTCTTAATTAATTTCACGGCACTAGTATTGTCTACACATAGCATATACTTAAGGATCTCTAATTTACATTCAAGAAATATTTTCTTTAGCCACATAATTTCTTTCGCTCCTGAGGCTGCACTGACATATTCAGCTTCGGTCGTAGATAGAGCTATACATTGTTGTCGCTTACATTGCCATGTGATGGCCGCATTCGCATACTTACATACAATGCCTGATGTCGACTTTCTTGTTTCTTTGTCGCCTGCATAGTCAGCGTCGCTAAAGGTTTCGAGACTGCCTGCTTTTGTATATAAGAGTCCCATGTCTGCGGCCCCTTTTATGTAGCGCAAAATTCGTTTGATTAATTTCCATTGATACTGGTTTGGATTCTCTAAGTGTCTCGCCGCTATATTTATTGCAAAACTAATATCTGGCCTACTTACGGTTTGTAAAAATATTAAGTTCCCTACGGCTTCTCTGTATGGTGCGTTACAATCATTATCGCCTATGTTACTTTCGTTCCAATTAGTCTCGATAGGTGTAGAAACACTGTTTGCCTCATTCATATTAAATTTTTCCAATATGTTTTCGATATACCTACTCTGATGAATGAATATTGAACCATATTCTAATCTATTAATTTCAAGTCCAAGAAAACTCTTTACTTCTTTCGAACTCGTAATTTTGAATTCTTTATTTAAATCATCGAAGAATTTATCAATTAAAGATTCGTCTGAAGCTGCTACCAGTCCATCGTCTACGTATATGGTCATCAACATTAATTTGTCGTCTTCTGTATAAATATAAAAACAAGGATCTGCGTTACTCTGATAAAATTTTAAGTTCGAGATAAATTTTGTGAAACGTTCCGTCCAACATCTTGGAGACTGCTTTAAGCCATATAGGCTTTTTAGCAATTTACAAACCCGATTTGTACCATCATCATAACCTTTAGGTTGTTTCATATAAATATCTTCTTTCAGACTTCCATATAAGAATGCGGTTTTAATGTTGAACTGTCCGAGGTGTAAATTATTTTTGGCTCCAATACTGAGCATTAATCTAATTGTGTCAAACCGAGCAACGGGACTATATGTTTCCTTATAATCTATGCCTTCGTTCTGTGAACACCCTTTTATTACAAGTCGCGCTTTGTATCGTTCCGAGTTGTCCGGATTCAGCTTTATCGTTAAAACCCACCTATTGCTAAGTACCTTCTGATCTTTAGGTTTTTCTACAAGTATCCACGTCTTATTTTCATCGTGCGATTTCATTTCATCATTCATAGCTGTTTCCCATAACTCTTTCTTTTCGGATCTCATCGCTTCGTTAAAATCCACCGGTAATTTTTCCGCTACGTACGTTACTGGGTTACCATAAAAATCGGTTCGTTTGATCTTATCTCTATCTCTCAATTGTCTCACATTGTCGCTAGTTCCATGAGGTTGTTTTTCATGTTCACTCTCTGCACTTTCATACGTACATGCTCTATCGCTCTGCGCACTCACATCTTCGCGCTCGACAATTTTCGGTAAACTTAATTTTACGAATTTCGCATTTTCTAGTTCAGGCTTAAATATTACGTCACGGCTTAATATTACATTTTTTACTGTTGGCACGTACACTCGATACCCTCGTCCGTCATCTAAATAGCCTACCAAATATCCTTTGTTAGCCTTTTTGTCAAGTTTTGTCCTTTTCTCCGCAGGTATGTGAGCAAAGCACTCAGTACTGAAAACCCTAAACTTTTCTAAATTCGGCGGTTTCCCGTACCACAGTTCATATGGTGTTTTCTTATCTTGTCTTGTCGGCCCCGTCTTATTTATGACATGTACTACTGTGTTCATGGCTTCGGCCCATAAGAACAGCGGTAGATTTGGTTTCGAATATAGCATCGACCGACCTGCCTCTACTATTGTTCTATTTTCCCTTTCTGCGACACCATTCTGTTCAGGAGTGTATGGGACGTTAATCGTGTGCCTAATTCCCTGACTTCTTAAAAATTCTTTGACTTCTTTATTTTGGAATTCTTTCCCTCCATCACTATGAATTTCTTTAATTTTATCCTTAAATTGATTTTCAACTTCTAGGCAAAAGGTTTTTAGTTTTTCAATTACTTCTGACTTACGTCGTAAGAAGTAAATCTTTGTGAATTTTGAAAAATCATCTTTAAATGTCAGAAAATACAGTTTCTTGCCTAATGACTCGACTTCCATAGGTCCACATACATCCGTATAAATAATTTCGCGAGGTTTAATCGCCCGATTGATTTTCTCGTGAAAACTCGATCTATGCTGTTTCCCGTACGCGCAACCTTCACAGAAAAAGTTATTATCCTCTACAACTTTCATATTTGAATTCTTTAAGAATTCTTTAACATGTCTGATGTTCTGATGACATAGCCGTTCGTGCCATAACTGCAATGTGTCCGCGTTTGACTCCGCTCTATTGCTAAAATTACAAACTGACGGTATGATAACTCGCATATCTACTTTATACAAATTTCCGATAACAGAACCTCTTGCTATTATTTTCTGATTTTGTAGAAATATGCAATTGGTCCCTTCCTTTGAAATACAAAAATCTATGCCCCTTCTTGCGACAGATCTAATCGAAAACAGATTTCTTTTCATACCTGGTACGTATAGAACATCGTTCATTGTACATGTTACACATTTGCCGCCCACAAAAGTCTCTACTCTGATTTTTCCTTTGCCGCACGCATCCATGAACGTACCATCGCCGATCTCTATCTTCACCGTGTTATCGAATTCTTCGAAAACGCTGAACCATTCCCGTCGTCCTGTCATGTGATCCGTAGCTCCTGAGTCGATTATCCAAACATCAGGGTTTGCCGTTTGTATCGCTGAGGTACTTCCTAATAGACCAATTCCGCTGTGATCCCGATTTTGGTTTCTAGGTTCCTGGTTGTCTCTACTGTTGCTTCTTTTGTTATTTTTAAAACAGTTTTTGCTGGTGTGGCCTTTCCTTTTGCATATAAAGCATCTAAAGCAATCCTTCTTCAGATGGCCAACTTTTCCACAGTTAAAGCAACTTGGTCCTTGTTTCTCGTATTCACGTTTACTTGACTGCTTCTGCTGTTCCCTTTTATAATTATTACCTTTTGTTGCCAGTGACACCGATGTTTCCTGGTCGTCTTCCTTCCATCTAATTTCTTCCGTCATCAGCCTGGTACTAAGCCTGTCTAAGGTCTTCTTTTCTTCTTCCACGGAATCCCACGCACTGTGAAAATGATCGAATTTGTTTGGTAACACCGATAAAATGCGTGTTATCAGCATTTTCTCGCCAATTTCACTCCCAAGGGCTTTCATCTTCGCCGCTATGAGTTCCAACTTTGATAGGTTGTAAGAGACATTTTCAGATTCTTCCCATTTAAAATCGAAGAACTGCTTCTGGACCATATTTAAATTCTCATCCGACTTCATGTCATATACTGTATTCAGCTTTTTCCACATTTCATGTGCTGTCGTGCAACATAAAAGAAGATCCAACGGTTTCTTTCCTACTGAGGTCACGATTAATTTTCTCGCTAATCGATCTGCTTTCAAAAATCTTCCACGAGCGATTTCTTTCTCCGCGCTGTTACCTGGATGACACAAATTCCCTTCACACACGTTGATCAGGTCGTCATCTTCCTCCAAAAGTGTACGCATAACAAAACGCCACTGGAGCCAATTTTCTTCGCCGCGTAACATCTCGACCTTCGCACTTGCTGATTCCATTTTAGCACTATCCCTTATTTTACTAAGCACAACACTTTAACAATTTATTCACTTCACGTTGCTACCTTGCAATTTACAGCCCTGGGCCCATAACCTGTTGAGGTTATTCGGTGTGTAAACAGAGAAAACACGTGGATAAATTGTAAGGTAGAAAATATATTTAAATAGAAGTGTAATAAGTAAAAATATAATTTGAGCTGGTCCAGATCCGCACGCTAGCTGTGTTACCTAATAACTGAAAAACCCCGAAGCCAACGTCGCCTGTCTACTGTTTATGGCCTGACTTCGTCGCAGTCTTTTGTCTACACGCTGTCGATGGCTTCAGTGCTTGAGAAAACTAAAAAAGACCAGATGTAGAGTTTTCTTAGAAGTGGTAACCACTTCAACACCTCGTACATTTGAGGAGGCGATTGGTTGCGAAAATAATGAAATTTGGAAACAGGCTATGGATAAGGAAATAGAATGTCTCTATAAGAATAAAACTTGGAAATTGGTAGAAAGGGTAAAAGGCAAAGAAGTATTAGATGTAAAATGGGTTTACACGAAAAAATCAGAGGACAGGTATAAGGCTAGATTAGTGGTAAGGGGATTTCAACATAGAAACGTAGCCGATGACATATATTCTCCAGTTGCGAGTAATCAGACCTTTAAGATATTGCTATCATATTGTTGTCAAAATGGATTAATAATTGAGCAAATGGATGTAGAAACTGCCTTTTTAAATGGTGAAGTAAGCTCGGAGGTATATGTAAATCAACCAAAGGGATATGCGGACGGAACGAATAGAGTTAGTAAATTATCGAAAGCGCTTTATGGGTTAAAAGAAAGTCCGAGGGACTGGTATGAGTGTTTTGATAAGTATGTGACGAGATTAAGTTTTAAAAAGAACAATATAGAGCTGTGCCTATATACTTATGGAGAGGGAGAAAATGTTGTTTATTTGTTAATATACGTAGACGATTTGTTGATTTGTAGTAAAAACAAAGGGAAGATACAAAGTGTAAAAAAAAATTATTAACTGATAAATTTGAAATGAAAGATTTAGGTGAAGTAAAAGAATATCTTGGAATAAATATAGAGTATGATTATTTAAAAAATGAAATGAGATTAAGCCAAAAGAAATACATAGAATCATTAGCAAACAAATATAAATTACATAATAGCGAATTGTACTGTACACCTATGGAGACCAACTTAAAAATTGAAAAAGCTGAGATAAATAGAGAGGACATTGGATACAAGAATTTAATTGGCGCATTGCTGTATATTAGTGTAAATACCAGACCCGATATAAGTTATATGTAGTTATATAAGTTATATATAGTGTGAATTATCTGAGTAGATTTCAAGATTGTTGTAACGAGACACATTTTAAATATGCCTTGCGAATATTGAAATAATTGTACCGGACTAGAGATTTAGGGCTACATTATAAAAGAAATGAAAAGTGCGAAACGATAGATTGTTATGTGGACGCTGATTGGGCAGGAGATCATATAGATAGGAAATCGACTTCTGGGTATGTAAGTAGATTGTATGGAAATGTAATTGGATGGAAGTCTAAAAAACAAAGGTGTGTGACAAAAGCCTCGACGTATGCATAGTATGTAGCTCTATCGGAAGCGGTGAGCGAAGTAATGACTATCAGAGAACTAATGAAAATCTTCGATGTAAATGTAGACGATAACCCTGTAAAAATCTATGAGGATAACTCTGGATTAATGAGTATAGCAAAATACGGAACTTTTACAAAAAATTCTAAACACATTGAAGTTCATTACCACTACGTTCACGAGTACGTAAAGGAAAATAAGATAAACATAATAAAAGTAAGTACAGAAGAAAACACTGCGGATATTTTTACGAAGGCACTGTGTAGAGAGAAATTTGAAAGGTTTAGGTCATGGATGAATGTAAAATAAGAGAAATGTAAATAAAGCGATAAATGTTAAATATTTTGTTAATTCGACAAGTATGTAAATAAAATTAAGTGTACAGTATAAATGTAAGGAGGCGTGTTAGGGAAGTGATACATTTACACTGTACATGAGAGTGTGTGTGTAAGGGTTAGAGGGCGTCAAGGTCTTAGTGGAGACAAAAGACTGTTGCCAGATGTTAGAAGAATCTAGGGTAGTCGGTTGGCAACCAGCGTGCGTGCAAGACGTTCTTCAGAGAGTAATATAGATGTATAACTGTTGTGTGGGAAATATAGTCAATAATTTGTATTCCCAAATCCTCGAATTTCCTAAACAGTAATGTAGTTCTTATTTTATAACTCTTTACCGGAATGTAGGCTAGTTTTAAGTATATATCTTACATTACTATTTGATTTAATGCGCACACATATATATATATTTCTGACAATGTAACCTTTATTTCTTTAATAATACAATATTGTATGTTTTATGTATTCGTTAGACTATTAGTTTTTGACTTCATATATACTTATATTTCATAAATTGATAATATTGTATTTGTTGCATAGTATTGGAAGCACTGTCTCTAATATTTACTAGTTTATTACACGTCTGGCATATATGTTTATACTTATATGTAACTCTCCAAGTTGATTGATTAAAATATATATATATATATACATGTATTCCTGGCGTTTCAATTATTTCCCCTTTTGTAGTTATTCTTATTTCCTGGTTTATTTGTTTGGTTCGTAACTCGTTCAATCCATTAGCTGGTTCTATTTATTTTATTTTATACTGGTTGGATTTATATTATATTGAACCATAAGTTTTTCAAATTGCAAGTCGGTTATTGGTAGGTTTATTTAGAGTTGTGTGTATATGTATTTTGTTTATTGGTTGGATCTATTAGTCACCCTCGTTTTGTTAATCCTTCCTTTAGTTTCGTAGCGCCGTGTGTTAGTTTGTGCATTCAAATCCTTATTCGCGCGTTTTGTATAGAGTGGTTTTCTTGTTCTTGTTACGGCTCGTGCGGAGCGCTGGACGTGACATCAGCGAGCGCTTAAACGTCGAAATATCTCTAACGGGAAGGGAATGACGGCTACTTTTCGTCAAAATCAACGAAATCATCGCGATTTGCAATCTATTTTGCTTGTTTCGACGCTTAAATGGTGGTGCATTGCATTCGCAGTGCAAAATGGAGTTCAACGAGCGCTTAAACGTCTAAATAACTCCAACGGGAAGGAAATGACGGCTACTTTTCGTCAAAATCGACGAAATCATCGCGATTTGCAATCTATTTTGCTTGTTTCGACGCTTAAATGGTGGTGCATTGCATTCGCAGTGCAAAATGGAGTTCAACGAGCGCTTAAACGTCTAAATAGCTCCAACGGGAAGGAAATGACGGCTAGATTTCATCGAAATCGACGAAATCTTCGCGATTTGTGAGCTATTTTGCTTGTTTCGACGCTTAAACGGTAGTACATTGCATTTGCAGTGTAAAATGGAGTTCAACGAGCGCTTAAACGTCGAAATATCTCCAACGGGAAGGAAATGACGGCTAGATTTCATCGAAATCGACGAAGTCTTCGCGATTTTCGAGCTATTTTGCTTGTTTCGACGCTTAAACGGTAGTGCGTTACATTTCCAGTTGTCACGTCCCGCGCTCCGCACGCGCCGTAACAAGAACAAGAAAACCATTCTATACAAAACACGCGTATAAGGATTTGAATGCACAAACGAACACACGGCACTACGAAACGAAAGGAAGGATTAACAAAACGAGGGCGATTAACGGATCCAACCAATAAACAAAATACATATACACACAATTCTAAATAAATCAGGAAATAAGAATAACTACAAAAGGGGAAAATAATTGAAACGCCAGGAATATATATGTCGGGTTTACATTAGAATTAGGGTTAGGGGCGTGAAACGAATCTTCGTTTGGGTTACACGTCGTCGCTATGCAATAGAGAAGACATTGACTAGTGCAAATACGATTATTATAAAACCGGACAAGTAACCGTGGTAGTTAGGTACTCGAGAAACTAATGACAATGATTCTAGGTTCAATAACGAATCCGCGGACAACGGGACGATAGCCGTACGCACTCACAAAGATCTAAGTCGGATTCTGTATTAATAGTCGCTGGCGTTAATCTCTTTTTTGTCGACGAGACCGCAAGAGAGAATGACTTTCCGTCCCGGTGATACCCCAGAGGAAAACTATGACGGGGTGTGTCTAAGGACACGACATCATCGGATTCGTCGGGGACATCCTACGTTCGGAAAGTAAGGGAAATTGACGTTGCTGCTAATTGTCCAATCTCCATATCGGTAGTTAGAAAAGGATGCTAGCCGCCATTGAGGGAGGGTTGCTAGTGGGAGACGTCGTTCGTGGAAAAATAGGTCTCTCCTGTCTTCTCGTAACTGGGACAAAGACTGTGTATCTGCTGAAGGATTTTAGGTAACTAGATATTAGTGTTTATGACTGTCCTCGGGCTAGCCGATCACGTACGGCGGAGACGCGTCGACATCTGGTAAACATCCTGCCCGGAGAATAGGATCTGCGTGTGGCAAGCTACGGGACAGAAACCGTTGGAATGTTTACTGCCACGTGCCGCTACAAATCTTTCTTTTAAGGAGAGCTATAGGATTACTCAATGCCTTTGTTAGATGGAGAGTTCGTCCCGTTGACCGCGGCCACGTTCGGCGACTAATTGTCGCCTTGAGCCCAAGCTCATTGTCACAAGTCTCAAACAAATACAATTGGTTAGAATGACGGCAAATCGTTTAGTTACAACTGTAGATTTTAATTACAATGTTTTTATGGATTTTCCCGAGGTTTCAGAGGGAAGGCACCGGTGTCCTCTTGTCTCCGACAAACATATATGCCGAACATGTAATAACCTAGTAAATATTAGAGACAGTGCTTCCAATACTATGCAATAAATACAGTATTATCAATTTATGAAATATAAGTATACATGAAGTCAAAAACTAATAGTTTAACGAATACATAAAACATACAATATTGTATTATTAAAGAAATGAAGGTTACATTGTCAGAAATATATATATGTGTGCGAATTCTATCAAACCGATAATCTAAGATACATACTTAAAACTAGCCTACATTCCGGTAAAGGATAAATAAATAATTGACATTTCATTTCGCATGAATACTACACTGCCAAGAGAAATATGCATGTGAATACGTATATATATATATATATATATATATATATATATATATATATATATATATATATATATATATTTATATTTATATATTTATATATTTGTATATATATATATTTATATATATATATATATAAATTTTAATATTTTAATATATATATATAATAAATTTTAATTGATTATTTTATATTAATTATATATATATATATATATGTCGGACCAGGATTCGAATTGTGGGCGCGCGACGACTCTTCATGTGGACTAGCCATCGTTTCACAAAGCCGAGATTTTATTTACACGTATATACAGGTCTATCACTAAGCTTAACAAATAATAAGTACAACTAATAATAAGTCTAACAAACACTAAGCCTAATGAATAATACGATCTACGAATAATTAAATTAAACAATACTATTAGCAATGTTTGAGTTCAAACGAATCCACGGTCACCGGGATAACTCCTTACTAAGCGAAACTAACTTAGACGCAAATGCGATCGTCGAAAACGCTCGATGTATCACTCTCCAAGGCAATCGCAAGAATGCCAGCCTCGTGGAGATTTTTCTCCCTGTACGATTGCATTTTGTTTTCTATACCCGTTTGGAAGCATCGAGAAGGTTCCAAACGCCGTTGCTAGGCACACTCGTTGGAAGCATCGAGAGAGTTCCAAACGCCGTTGCTAGGCAGTTTCTGCCTGGAGTTTTGGTTACTAAATACAATGTATGTCCCATTGCATCGGCACCTCCGAGGCAACATCACACGTGGCTCGGCCCGCTCTCGAGGCCGCATGCCGCCACAACCACACTTCTCGGAAAACACATACAACCACTCCAGACCTCCGTTAGATAAAACATCCATCCCGTGACCGTGGCTACGTTCAGCGACCGATTGTCACCTCGAACCCAATCTCGCTTATTACAAATCTTAAACAATTACAACTATAATAAAATCTAGGCTAAGGTACTAGAGGATGTTCCCAAAATTTCCAAGGAAGGGCTTCGGCTTTCCTTTCATCTCCGACACGGCCATCCTGACTATCACACGTCCTCGGGTGTACCTTCGTCAACAAAACAAAAGGAAACAAGATTAGTGTCATTGTGATTAGCATTCAAAGTGCCAGTTGCATTCTGCGTGCTTTCAGTCGGGTCGTAATGACATGACGGACCATTCTCGATTTCACACCCAAATGGGTCTCATCCTTCGAATCGCAAATACTCTCAAAGTTCGTTACATAACCAGCTTCGTAACACGATCGCTGTCAACACTAGACCGCCTCCAGCCTCGTGACATTGTCACTGTCGGTACTAGACCAGCTCCAGCTTCGTGACATCGTCGCTGTCGGTACTAGACCAGCTCCAAATCCGTGACATTGTCGCTGTCGGTACTAGACCAGCTCCAACCTCGTGACATTGTCGCTGTCGGTACTAAACCATCTCCAACCTCGTGACATTGTCGCTGTCGGTACTAAACCGGCTCCCAGCTTCGTGACATCGTCACTTCCAGTGCCTGACCGCACTGAACTCCGTCCCATGTCCGCACCTGGGCTCATATAATTCTACGATCCTCTGGGATCGGGGTACTCACATCGCCATGGTCACTGTTCTCGTCATCACAACAGACATCCAACTCCGCAGGAATGCAACTATCCGGAATTTTCCTTAACCTGTCATGACTGTACTTATATGACCTTTTCCCATCCAGTGTTTTCAAGGTATATCGGTCTCCTTCCAGGACCTCCGATATCACAAACGGACCCCTGAATTTTGGATCCAATTTTGTCTGGTTCCTTTCTTCATTTTGGCGTAGTACCAAATCATCGGGATTAAACCTAACTACTTTAGCTTTGGTTTTATCGAATCTCTCTTTGCCATACCTAGCACTAGTTTCCATCTCTTTTATTGCCTGTTGTCTTACACTAGAGATATCTATTTCTTTTTCCTCGATGTTATCAGGTAGTAATAAGTCATACGGTCTTGCTGCTCTACCAATCAATAACTCTAAAGGACTCGATTTGGTTACGCGGTTGATGGTGCAATTCAAAGCCAATTGCATCTCCCCGATCGCGTCTTGTCATGAACGCCCGGTCGTTTCTACCGTTGTGAACATATTTTTTAACGTGCTCATAACACGTTCTACTTGCCCATTGGCCCTACTTGCACCGGTCGCGATCAAATGAACTTTGATTTGTTTGCTTGCACAGAATTCTTGAAATTCACGGCCCGTGAAACATCTACCCTGATCTGCTATTATCCGACAGGGACTACCGAACAAAAACACGGCGGACTTAAGTGCCTTGATAACGCTGAGCGAATCCAATTTGCGTGTGTGATGTAAGTGCACGAATTTCGTAAAGGCATCGATCAAGACGACGACATACTCTTTCGAGTCATTCTTGCCACTCAGCTTGCCCGTTATGTCCATATGCACCGTATGCCACGGTATGCCGGTCTTAGGTATAGGATGCAGTTCAGCCTGTATTTAACCTGAACTAGCCTTCGAATCTCTACAAGCATGGCAGTTCTCGACAAATTTGCGAACATACTTCGCCATTCCCTCGAACCAATAATACTCATAGAGCTTCTCGAGCGTTTTATCCCATCCTAAGTGCATAATTGACTGATGCACATGGTTGATGACGGACCATCTAAAACCTCTCGGAACAATGGGTAAGCAAAGGGTTCTGCCCTTTCGTTGTACTTTACGGTAAAGTGTACCGGATCGCAGTTCGTAGGTATTCGCGATATCTTCCGCGAGCTCTTCGTTCTGTAATTTATTAACGATTTCGGAGATTTGCGGATCGCGACGTTGTTCCGCTAATAGCCAGTCTTCGGAGATCTCGGCCAGATTAATCTCTTTCTCTGCGACCTTGTCTATCATACGGCGATTCAAGTCTACGGGGTTTCGCGAAAAGAAATCTACGTGGGCCATTCGTTTACCCTCTCGATACATGATGTCAAAATCGAATGTTTGCAAATAAGCCCACCACCTATAAACCCGGTCGTTTAAGTTTACTTTGTTGCTGGAGGCTTTCAAAGAATTACAGTCCGTAACTACTAAGAATTTCCGTCCATGTAAGTAGTGTCGGAAATGCTTAACGGCGCTTACTACTGCTAGTGTCTCCAGTTCGTACGAATGATACCTAGATTCCGCGGGACTGGTCCTTTTACTATAATATTCGATGACTCTGCTTTCCTTTTCGACTCTATGCATTAAAATAGCTCCATACCCCTCCGAACTAGCGTCGGTATGTAGCTCTATGGGACGATTGGGATCAAATATCATTAACACCGGCGCGTCGGTCAGAACGGAAATTATCTGTTGTCTTATCTTTTCGTGCCTGTCCGTCCAAGTTATGTGCTTGTTACTAGAAGTGAGTGCGTACAAGGGTTTCATCACTTGCGAAAATTTAGGAATAAATTTTCGGAAGTAAGAGGCCAAACCTATAAACTGCCTAAGCTGTGTGACGGTCGACGGTGCAGGTAAAGAATTCAAAGCTTGTATTTTTCCCGGGTTTGGACGAACTTCTCCGTTACGAATTACATATCCCAAATAAAGTACCGACGTCTTCAGAAAAGAACATTTAGCGAAATTGAAAGAAAATCCGGCGTTTACGAGAGTGTTTAGTACAGTGTGCAACCTTTCTAGAGCTTGATCTATTGAGTCGGCGATTATTAGAACGTCGTCCAAATAAACAACGACATACGAATAAGCGAGGTCGCCTAAGGCCTTGAAAATGGCTCTCTGGAAAACGGCTGGTGCATTTTTCAACCCAAACGGCATCGTCACGTAATCGTATTGACCGTCGGGGGTAACGAACGCAGTATATTCCGTCGAGTTAGGGTGAATGGGAATCTGGTGAAATCCGCTAGCCATGTCCAGGCTAATGAAGTATCTCGCACTCTGCAATCTCGCGATTTGGTCAGCAATAAGGGGTAAGGGATACCGATCCGCGACCGTATTTTTATTCAGCGCTCGAAAGTCTACGCACAATCTGTCTGAGCCGTCCTTCTTCTTCACGAGTATTATAGGGCTCGCGAACGGCGAATTACTAGGTTTTACAATTTGTGCTTTAATTAATTCGTCTATCCTCTCGCGTACTATTCTTCGCTCTTCCACGCTAAGCCTGTAAGGGCTTCTCTGCACGGTGACGTTGGGATCGATTAGCCGTATTTCCAACTGGCCCGTACTGACGCGAGTACGCGGGACACCCGTAATGAATGATTCTTTAAATTTTTCGAGAACAGAGATTAATCGATCTTTATAGTTACCGATCACATCAGTGTCAACCTCGTTAATGTTGACCGCATCTTCCGCGACTTTACCACAAGCGTTAACGACCTTTGTTTTACAAATAACGAGGCTATCTTGCGCGATATTTACGTCGAATCCCTGGCTCAAAATCTCGCGACCAATCATGATGTCGTATTTTAGGTAATCGTCAGCAAGGACATGAAAAACTATCTCCAATGTAAGATCGTTAATACGAACAGTGGACAAAATCTGAAGTGTACTCTTAATACAAGTATTCCCGATCCCCCGCATCACTACCACATCGGTTATTCTTTTACCCGAAAATTTCGAGGCTAGGGACTCTTTGATTAACGAACACTCGGCCCCAGAATCAAAGTAAAATGGATACGACTCACCCAGATGGCTTAATCTACCAGCCGGAGCTTCTACTACACAGGAGTCGATCCGGCGTTCGTCAATGGAATCGTAGTTTCTTTTCCGCGATGATGGGCAATTAGGCGCGATATGTCCCTCCTCGTGGCATTTGAAGCAGGTCACCTTCGACGATGCGGCTGGTCGTTTTTCCTTCGGGTTTCGTATATCCTGTTCCTTCCCCGTTTGTGTTTGCAGGCGACACTCCGTTCTCCTATGTCCGTGAGCACCACAGCGGTAGCACTTAATCCGAGGAACTGATAGCCTGCTGCGTTTAGCTTCAGGTTCCGTTAGTGAATTTCTTGGCGAAAATGTCGGCTGATCGTTGTAAGGGAGAATCCTCATTTCATCATGAAATTGGTCCTCCGTCCTGATATTATTCGCGAGCGTTAGTCGCCGAAAGCGTCGATCTTGTGAACTCAGTATATAAAGGGCGAGGGCATTGATCACTTCGGGCATCGTTAGATCTTGCAACTTCATCTGCAGCATGGAGCGGAGGCGACTACCGTACGCTCCCGGGGATTCAGTCTCCGACGGTCGTTCTCTGGATATCCTTATTAACGCCGAAGCGGCTGTCTCTCTGCCACCAAAACGCGAAAGAAATTGTTCCTTGAACGTTGGCCAGGTAAGCTTTCCACCGCGTACCATTTGTGAAAGCCAATGCGCAGCAGAACCCCTTAGGGCGCGATTTAGAGCGGAAAGTAACGCACTCTCTTGCATCGGGTGGTCTTTCAAAATCAGATCAGCATGAGAGCACCACGCGGATGGATCGGCGCCCGCGCCTTCGGGGTCAAAACGTGGTAACGTTGCATCCTTAGATTCCGTACTCGGTCGTTGCTCCCCCGGTTTGTGCGCTAGCGTCTGAATTAACTCGCGCATAAGGACCATTTGCTCTTGTAGCACTTTAAACGGTTCTGATCCCACTTCTGATGTCGGATCAGGATTCGAATTTTGGGCGCGCGACGACTCTTCATGTGGACTAGCCATCGTTTCACAAAGCCGAGATTTTATTTACACGTATATACAGGTCTATCACTAAGCTTAACAAATAATAAGTACAACTAATAATAAGTCTAACAAACACTAAGCCTAATGAATAATACGATCTACGAATAATTAAATTAAACAATACTATTAGCAATGTTTGAGTTCAAACGAATCCACGGTCACCGGGATAACTCCTTACTAAGCGAAACTAACTTAGACGCAAATGCGATCGTCGAAAACGCTCGATGTATCACTCTCCAAGGCAATCGCAAGAATGCCAGCCTCGTGGAGATTTTTCTCCCTGTACGATTGCATTTTGTTTTCTATCCCCGTTTGGAAGCATCGAGAAGGTTCCAAACGCCGTTGCTAGGCACACTCGTTGGAAGCATCGAGAAAGTTCCAAACGCCGTTGCTAGGCAGTTTCCGCCTGGAGTTTTGATTACTAAATACAATGTATGTCCCATTGCATCGGCACCTCCGAGGCAACATCACACGTGGCTCGGCCCGCTCTCGAGGCCGCATGCCGCCACAACCACATTTCT
The DNA here is from genome assembly GCF_011952205.1 of Bombus bifarius. Taxonomy (NCBI): domain Eukaryota; kingdom Metazoa; phylum Arthropoda; class Insecta; order Hymenoptera; family Apidae; genus Bombus; species Bombus bifarius. The sequence goes on along the minus strand of NW_022884749.1, from coordinate 19,806 downwards.
CGGAAAACACATACAACCACTCCAGACCTCCGTTAGATAAAACATCCATCCCGTGACCGTGGCTACGTTCAGCGACCGATTGTCACCTCGAACCCAATCTCGCTTATTACAAATCTTAAGCAATTACAACTATAATAAAATCTAGGCTAAGGTACTAGAGGATGTTCCCAAAATTTCCAAGGAAGGGCTTCGGCTTTCCTTTCATCTCCGACATATATATATATATATATAATCAATTAAAATTTATATATATATATATATATATATATATATATATATATATATATATATATATATATATATATACGTATTCACATGCATATTTCTCTTGGCAGTGTAGTATTCATGCGAAATGAAATGTCAATTATTTATTTATCCTTTACCGGAATGTAGGCTAGTTTTAAGTATGTATCTTAGATTATCGGTTTGATAGAATTCGCACACATATATATATTTCTGACAATGTAACCTTCATTTCTTTAATAATACAATATTGTATGTTTTATGTATTCGTTAAACTATTAGTTTTTGACTTCATGTATACTTATATTTCATAAATTGATAATACTGTATTTATTGCATAGTATTGGAAGCACTGTCTCTAATATTTACTAGGTTATTACATGTTCGGCATATATGTTTGTCGGAGACAAGAGGACACCGGTGCCTTCCCTCTGAAACCTCGGGAAAATCCATAAAAACATTGTAATTAAAATCTACAGTTGTAACTAAACGATTTGCCGTCATTCTAACCAATTGTATTTGTTTGAGACTTGTGACAATGAGCTTGGGCTCAAGGCGACAATTAGTCGCCGAACGTGGCCGCGGTCAACGGGACGAACTCTCCATCTAACAAAGGCATTGAGTAATCCTATAGCTCTCCTTAAAAGAAAGATTTGTAGCGGCACGTGGCAGTAAACATTCCAACGGTTTCTGTCCCGTAGCTTGCCACACGCAGATCCTATTCTCCGGGCAGGATGTTTACCAGATGTCGACGCGTCTCCGCCGTACGTGATCGGCTAGCCCGAGGACAGTCATAAACACTAATATCTAGTTACCTAAAATCCTTCAGCAGATACACAGTCTTTGTCCCAGTTACGAGAAGACAGGAGAGACCTATTTTTCCACGAACGACGTCTCCCACTAGCAACCCTCCCTCAATGGCGGCTAGCATCCTTTTCTAACTACCGATATGGAGATTGGACAATTAGCAGCAACGTCAATTTCCCTTACTTTCCGAACGTAGGATGTCCCCGACGAATCCGATGATGTCGTGTCCTTAGACACACCCCGTCATAGTTTTCCTCTGGGGTATCACCGGGACGGAAAGTCATTCTCTCTTGCGGTCTCGTCGACAAAAAAGAGATTAACGCCAGCGACTATTAATACAGAATCCGACTTAGATCTTTGTGAGTGCGTACGGCTATCGTCCCGTTGTCCGCGGATTCGTTATTGAACCTAGAATCATTGTCATTAGTTTCTCGAGTACCTAACTACCACGGTTACTTGTCCGGTTTTATAATAATCGTATTTGCACTAGTCAATGTCTTCTCTATTGCATAGCGACGACGTGTAACCCAAACGAAGATTCGTTTCACGCCCCTAACCCTAATTCTAATGTAAACCCGACATATATATTCCTGGCGTTTCAATTATTTTCCCCTTTTGTAGTTATTCTTATTTCCTGATTTATTTAGAATTGTGTGTATATGTATTTTGTTTATTGGTTGGATCCGTTAATCGCCCTCGTTTTGTTAATCCTTCCTTTCGTTTCGTAGTGCCGTGTGTTCGTTTGTGCATTCAAATCCTTATACGCGTGTTTTGTATAGAATGGTTTTCTTGTTCTTGTTACGGCGCGTGCGGAGCGCGGGACGTGACAACTGGAAATGTAACGCACTACCGTTTAAGCGTCGAAACAAGCAAAATAGCTCGAAAATCGCGAAGACTTCGTCGATTTCGATGAAATCTAGCCGTCATTTCCTTCCCGTTGGAGATATTTCGACGTTTAAGCGCTCGTTGAACTCCATTTTACACTGCAAATGCAATGTACTACCGTTTAAGCGTCGAAACAAGCAAAATAGCTCACAAATCGCGAAGATTTCGTCGATTTCGATGAAATCTAGCCGTCATTTCCTTCCCGTTGGAGCTATTTAGACGTTTAAGCGCTCGTTGAACTCCATTTTGCACTGCGAATGCAATGCACCACCATTTAAGCGTCGAAACAAGCAAAATAGATTGCAAATCGCGATGATTTCGTCGATTTTGACGAAAAGTAGCCGTCATTTCCTTCCCGTTGGAGTTATTTAGACGTTTAAGCGCTCGTTGAACTCCATTTTGCACTGCGAATGCAATGCACCACCATTTAAGCGTCGAAACAAGCAAAATAGATTGCAAATCGCGATGATTTCGTTGATTTTGACGAAAAGTAGCCGTCATTCCCTTCCCGTTAGAGATATTTCGACGTTTAAGCGCTCGCTGATGTCACGTCCAGCGCTCCGCACGAGCCGTAACAAGAACAAGAAAACCACTCTATACAAAACGCGCGAATAAGGATTTGAATGCACAAACTAACACACGGCGCTACGAAACTAAAGGAAGGATTAACAAAACGAGGGTGACTAATAGATCCAACCAATAAACAAAATACATATACACACAACTCTAAATAAACCTACCAATAACCGACTTGCAATTTGAAAAACTTATGGTTCAATATAATATAAATCCAACCAGTATAAAATAAAATAAATAGAACCAGCTAATGGATTGAACGAGTTACGAACCAAACAAATAAACCAGGAAATAAGAATAACTACAAAAGGGGAAATAATTGAAACGCCAGGAATACATGTATATATATATATATATTTTAATCAATCAACTTGGAGAGTTACATATAAGTATAAACATATATGCCAGACGTGTAATAAACTAGTAAATATTAGAGACAGTGCTTCCAATACTATGCAACAAATACAATATTATCAATTTATGAAATATAAGTATATATGAAGTCAAAAACTAATAGTCTAACGAATACATAAAACATACAATATTGTATTATTAAAGAAATAAAGGTTACATTGTCAGAAATATATATATATGTGTGCGCATTAAATCAAATAGTAATGTAAGATATATACTTAAAACTAGCCTACATTCCGGTAAAGAGTTATAAAATAAGAACTACATTACTGTTTAGGAAATTCGAGGATTTGGGAATACAAATTATTGACTATATTTCCCACACAACAGTTATACATCTATATTACTCTCTGAAGAACGTCTTGCACGCACGCTGGTTGCCAACCGACTACCCTAGATTCTTCTAACATCTGGCAACAGTCTTTTGTCTCCACTAAGACCTTGACGCCCTCTAACCCTTACACACACACTCTCATGTACAGTGTAAATGTATCACTTCCCTAACACGCCTCCTTACATTTATACTGTACACTTAATTTTATTTACATACTTGTCGAATTAACAAAATATTTAACATTTATCGCTTTATTTACATTTCTCTTATTTTACATTCATCCATGACCTAAACCTTTCAAATTTCTCTCTACACAGTGCCTTCGTAAAAATATCCGCAGTGTTTTCTTCTGTACTTACTTTTATTATGTTTATCTTATTTTCCTTTACGTACTCGTGAACGTAGTGGTAATGAACTTCAATGTGTTTAGAATTTTTTGTAAAAGTTCCGTATTTTGCTATACTCATTAATCCAGAGTTATCCTCATAGATTTTTACAGGGTTATCGTCTACATTTACATCGAAGATTTTCATTAGTTCTCTGATAGTCATTACTTCGCTCACCGCTTCCGATAGAGCTACATACTATGCATACGTCGAGGCTTTTGTCACACACCTTTGTTTTTTAGACTTCCATCCAATTACATTTCCATACAATCTACTTACATACCCAGAAGTCGATTTCCTATCTATATGATCTCCTGCCCAATCAGCGTCCACATAACAATCTATCGTTTCGCACTTTTCATTTCTTTTATAATGTAGCCCTAAATCTCTAGTCCGGTACAATTATTTCAATATTCGCAAGGCATATTTAAAATGTGTCTCGTTACAACAATCTTGAAATCTACTCAGATAATTCACACTATATATAACTTATATAACTACATATAACTTATATCGGGTCTGGTATTTACACTAATATACAGCAATGCGCCAATTAAATTCTTGTATCCAATGTCCTCTCTATTTATCTCAGCTTTTTCAATTTTTAAGTTGGTCTCCATAGGTGTACAGTACAATTCGCTATTATGTAATTTATATTTGTTTGCTAATGATTCTATGTATTTCTTTTGGCTTAATCTCATTTCATTTTTTAAATAATCATACTCTATATTTATTCCAAGATATTCTTTTACTTCACCTAAATCTTTCATTTCAAATTTATCAGTTAATAATTTTTTTTTACACTTTGTATCTTCCCTTTGTTTTTACTACAAATCAACAAATCGTCTACGTATATTAACAAATAAACAACATTTTCTCCCTCTCCATAAGTATATAGGCACAGCTCTATATTGTTCTTTTTAAAACTTAATCTCGTCACATACTTATCAAAACACTCATACCAGTCCCTCGGACTTTCTTTTAACCCATAAAGCGCTTTCGATAATTTACTAACTCTATTCGTTCCGTCCGCATATCCCTTTGGTTGATTTACATATACCTCCGAGCTTACTTCACCATTTAAAAAGGCAGTTTCTACATCCATTTGCTCAATTATTAATCCATTTTGACAACAATATGATAGCAATATCTTAAAGGTCTGATTACTCGCAACTGGAGAATATATGTCATCGGCTACGTTTCTATGTTGAAATCCCCTTACCACTAATCTAGCCTTATACCTGTCCTCTGATTTTTTCGTGTAAACCCATTTTACATCTAATACTTCTTTGCCTTTTACCCTTTCTACCAATTTCCAAGTTTTATTCTTATAGAGACATTCTATTTCCTTATCCATAGCCTGTTTCCAAATTTCATTATTTTCGCAACCAATCGCCTCCTCAAATGTACGAGGTGTTGAAGTGGTTACCACTTCTAAGAAAACTCTACATCTGGTCTTTTTTAGTTTTCTCAAGCACTGAAGCCATCGACAGCGTGTAGACAAAAGACTGCGACGAAGTCAGGCCATAAACAGTAGACAGGCGACGTTGGCTTCGGGGTTTTTCAGTTATTAGGTAACACAGCTAGCGTGCGGATCTGGACCAGCTCAAATTATATTTTTACTTATTACACTTCTATTTAAATATATTTTCTACCTTACAATTTATCCACGTGTTTTCTCTGTTTACACACCGAATAACCTCAACAGGTTATGGGCCCAGGGCTGTAAATTGCAAGGTAGCAACGTGAAGTGAATAAATTGTTAAAGTGTTGTGCTTAGTAAAATAAGGGATAGTGCTAAAATGGAATCAGCAAGTGCGAAGGTCGAGATGTTACGCGGCGAAGAAAATTGGCTCCAGTGGCGTTTTGTTATGCGTACACTTTTGGAGGAAGATGACGACCTGATCAACGTGTGTGAAGGGAATTTGTGTCATCCAGGTAACAGCGCGGAGAAAGAAATCGCTCGTGGAAGATTTTTGAAAGCAGATCGATTAGCGAGAAAATTAATCGTGACCTCAGTAGGAAAGAAACCGTTGGATCTTCTTTTATGTTGCACGACAGCACATGAAATGTGGAAAAAGCTGAATACAGTATATGACATGAAGTCGGATGAGAATTTAAATATGGTCCAGAAGCAGTTCTTCGATTTTAAATGGGAAGAATCTGAAAATGTCTCTTACAACCTATCAAAGTTGGAACTCATAGCGGCGAAGATGAAAGCCCTTGGGAGTGAAATTGGCGAGAAAATGCTGATAACACGCATTTTATCGGTGTTACCAAACAAATTCGATCATTTTCACAGTGCGTGGGATTCCGTGGAAGAAGAAAAGAAGACCTTAGACAGGCTTAGTACCAGGCTGATGACGGAAGAAATTAGATGGAAGGAAGACGACCAGGAAACATCGGTGTCACTGGCAACAAAAGGTAATAATTATAAAAGGGAACAGCAGAAGCAGTCAAGTAAACGTGAATACGAGAAACAAGGACCAAGTTGCTTTAACTGTGGAAAAGTTGGCCATCTGAAGAAGGATTGCTTTAGATGCTTTATATGCAAAAGGAAAGGCCACACCAGCAAAAACTGTTTTAAAAATAACAAAAGAAGCAACAGTAGAGACAACCAGGAACCTAGAAACCAAAATCGGGATCACAGCGGAATTGGTCTATTAGGAAGTACCTCAGCGATACAAACGGCAAACCCTGATGTTTGGATAATCGACTCAGGAGCTACGGATCACATGACAGGACGACGGGAATGGTTCAGCGTTTTCGAAGAATTCGATAACACGGTGAAGATAGAGATCGGCGATGGTACGTTCATGGATGCGTGCGGCAAAGGAAAAATCAGAGTAGAGACTTTTGTGGGCGGCAAATGTGTAACATGTACAATGAACGATGTTCTATACGTACCAGGTATGAAAAGAAATCTGTTTTCGATTAGATCTGTCGCAAGAAGGGGCATAGATTTTTGTATTTCAAAGGAAGGGACCAATTGCATATTTTTACAAAATCAGAAAATAATAGCAAGAGGTTCTGTTATCGGAAATTTGTATAAAGTAGATATGCGAGTTATCATACCGTCAGTTTGTAATTTTAGCAATAGAGCGGAGTCAAACGCGGACACATTGCAGTTATGGCACGAACGGCTATGTCATCAGAACATCAGACATGTTAAAGAATTCTTAAAGAATTCAAATATGAAAGTTGTAGAGGATAATAACTTTTTCTGTGAAGGTTGCGCGTACGGGAAACAGCATAGATCGAGTTTTCACGAGAAAATCAATCGGGCGATTAAACCTCGCGAAATTATTTATACGGATGTATGTGGACCTATGGAAGTCGAGTCATTAGGCAAGAAACTGTATTTTCTGACATTTAAAGATGATTTTTCAAAATTCACAAAGATTTACTTCTTACGACGTAAGTCAGAAGTAATTGAAAAACTAAAAACCTTTTGCCTAGAAGTTGAAAATCAATTTAAGGATAAAATTAAAGAAATTCATAGTGATGGAGGGAAAGAATTCCAAAATAAAGAAGTCAAAGAATTTTTAAGAAGTCAGGGAATTAGGCACACGATTAACGTCCCATACACTCCTGAACAGAATGGTGTCGCAGAAAGGGAAAATAGAACAATAGTAGAGGCAGGTCGGTCGATGCTATATTCGAAACCAAATCTACCGCTGTTCTTATGGGCCGAAGCCATGAACACAGTAGTACATGTCATAAATAAGACGGGGCCGACAAGACAAGATAAGAAAACACCATATGAACTGTGGTACGGGAAACCGCCGAATTTAGAAAAGTTTAGGGTTTTCAGTACTGAGTGCTTTGCTCACATACCTGCGGAGAAAAGGACAAAACTTGACAAAAAGGCTAACAAAGGATATTTGGTAGGCTATTTAGATGACGGACGAGGGTATCGAGTGTACGTGCCAACAGTAAAAAATGTAATATTAAGCCGTGACGTAATATTTAAGCCTGAACTAGAAAATGCGAAATTCGTAAAATTAAGTTTACCGAAAATTGTCGAGCGCGAAGATGTGAGTGCGCAGAGCGATAGAGCATGTACGTATGAAAGTGCAGAGAGTGAACATGAAAAACAACCTCATGGAACTAGCGACAATGTGAGACAATTGAGAGATAGAGATAAGATCAAACGAACCGATTTTTATGGTAACCCAGTAACGTACGTAGCGGAAAAATTACCGGTGGATTTTAACGAAGCGATGAGATCCGAAAAGAAAGAGTTATGGGAAACAGCTATGAATGATGAAATGAAATCGCACGATGAAAATAAGACGTGGATACTTGTAGAAAAACCTAAAGATCAGAAGGTACTTAGCAATAGGTGGGTTTTAACGATAAAGCTGAATCCGGACAACTCGGAACGATACAAAGCGCGACTTGTAATAAAAGGGTGTTCACAGAACGAAGGCATAGATTATAAGGAAACATATAGTCCCGTTGCTCGGTTTGACACAATTAGATTAATGCTCAGTATTGGAGCCAAAAATAATTTACACCTCGGACAGTTCAACATTAAAACCGCATTCTTATATGGAAGTCTGAAAGAAGATATTTATATGAAACAACCTAAAGGTTATGATGATGGTACAAATCGGGTTTGTAAATTGCTAAAAAGCCTATATGGCTTAAAGCAGTCTCCAAGATGTTGGACGGAACGTTTCACAAAATTTATCTCGAACTTAAAATTTTATCAGAGTAACGCAGATCCTTGTTTTTATATTTATACAGAAGACGACAAATTAATGTTGATGACCATATACGTAGACGATGGACTGGTAGCAGCTTCAGACGAATCTTTAATTGATAAATTCTTCGATGATTTAAATAAAGAATTCAAAATTACGAGTTCGAAAGAAGTAAAGAGTTTTCTTGGACTTGAAATTAATAGATTAGAATATGGTTCAATATTCATTCATCAGAGTAGGTATATCGAAAACATATTGGAAAAATTTAATATGAATGAGGCAAACAGTGTTTCTACACCTATCGAGACTAATTGGAACGAAAGTAACATAGGCGATAATGATTGTAACGCACCATACAGAGAAGCCGTAGGGAACTTAATATTTTTACAAACCGTAAGTAGGCCAGATATTAGTTTTGCAATAAATATAGCGGCGAGACACTTAGAGAATCCAAACCAGTATCAATGGAAATTAATCAAACGAATTTTGCGCTACATAAAAGGGGCCGCAGACATGGGACTCTTATATACAAAAGCAGGCAGTCTCGAAACCTTTAGCGACGCTGACTATGCAGGCGACAAAGAAACAAGAAAGTCGACATCAGGCATTGTATGTAAGTATGCGAATGCGGCCATCACATGGCAATGTAAGCGACAACAATGTATAGCTCTATCTACGACCGAAGCTGAATATGTCAGTGCAGCCTCAGGAGCGAAAGAAATTATGTGGCTAAAGAAAATATTTCTTGAATGTAAATTAGAGATCCTTAAGTATATGCTATGTGTAGACAATACTAGTGCCGTGAAATTAATTAAGAATCCAGAATTCCATCAAAGAAGTAAGCATATTGACGTAAGATATCATTTCTTGCGAGATTTATACAATAGAGGCGAAATTGATATAACGTATGTAACAAGCGAAGAGCAATTGGCAGATATATGTACAAAGGCGTTGCCAAAACCGAGATTTGAATATTTAAGGAAAAAGTTAGGTTTGAAAAGTAAAAAAGATATTAAGAGGTAATTGTTTGTAAACATGTAGAGTTTTTAGGGAGGGCGTCGAAGTGATTATTACTTCTCAAAAAAAAAAAGAGGAAAAACTCTACATGATCTGTTTAGTCTTCTAGTTTTTTTTTTTTTTGTGTAATAAATTAATTTGTATGGAAAAGAGAAAGGCGGCTGGCAAATGTACTTGAGAAGGCATTGACAAATTAATTTTCAGATATTTACGACAAGAGTTAGAAAATATTAAGAGATAATTTGTAAATTTGAGATAATTGTTTGTAGGGATGTAGAGTTTTAGGGAGGGTGTTGAAGTGGTTACCACTTCTAAGAAAACTCTACATCTGGTCTTTTTTAGTTTTCTCAAGCACTGAAGCCATCGACAGCGTGTAGACAAAAGACTGCGACGAAGTCAGGCCATAAACAGTAGACAGGCGACGCTGGTTTCGGGGTTTTTCAGTTATTAGGTAACACAGCTAGCGTGCGGATCTGGACCAGCTCAAATTGTATTTTTACTTATTACACTTCTATTTAAATATATTTTCTACCTTACAATTTATCCACGTGTTTTCTCTGTTTACACACCGAATAACCTCAACACGAGGGATATCTACTCTACAATAATTTGCACGAATCTCGCAAATATTTTCCTTTTCTGGATACCTTACTGTAGTTTTCTTAATACGTGTAGATCTCCTAGGAGTGTTTGAGCTTTCAATACTACTATTATTTTCATCTTTCCTACCTTCTAACTCTTCCTTATCCATACCAACCAATGAATAGTTATCTTCGCTATCATTTCTATCTGCCTCTGATGAATTTTCCTCAAAACCGATACATTTAGTGTCTGTCCCTATGACCTCTACATGTCTAGCTATTGTTATTTTCCCACCTAATAAGACTCTGTATCCTACTTCACTATATCCTAATAGAATTCCCATATCTGCCTTCTTGTCCCATTTTGAAACTCTTTTTTGTTCTGGCCTTCTTACAAAAACTTTACTTCCATATAGATGTAGATTTTTAACACTTGGTTTTTTCCCGAAGAATATTTCAAAAGGTGTCTTTCTTTCTATAGTATTCGATAATATTCGATTTTTCAAGTATACCGCTGTATAAACTATTTCCGGCCAGTACCTTTTATGTACTTTCGCTTCCGCTAACAAGCAACGCGCCATGTCCATCACTGTTCTATTATACCTTTCCGCTGTCCCGTTTAATTCATGTACGTATGTTGGGCAATTATTTATTCTTATACCTTTATCCCTAGCAAATTTATAAATTCGATTATTTAAATATTCTTTACCATTATCGCATCTTAATATTTTTAACCTGTTGCCCGTTAAATTTTCGGCTTCATTTACGAACTGTACGAAAGAATCAAAGACCTCATCTTTTGATTTTATACAATAGATCCTAGCTATTTTACTATAATCATCGATAAATGAAATGAAATATTTTTCTCCATTGAATCCGGTAGTCTTAAAGGGACCACATACGTCCGTATGAATAATTTCCATTATTTCCCTAGCCTTAGTTCGATTATTTTTGAAAGGTAAGTTATGCATTTTTCTTTCTATACACACCCTACATTTCAAAAGTTCCTTCTCAAATTCATTCGGTATGCCAGTCACTAGCTGCTCTTTACCCAAAATCTCTAAATATTTAAAATTTACGTGTCCTAGCATCCTATGCCATCTTTCCTTTTTACTCATACCACTACGTTCGGCGCTGTTTACTAAGTGCTTCTTCCCTTTCAATATACTTTTTATTCTATATGTCCCATTCTCCTTGAACGCTACAGCTGTAAGTTTATTATCCTCATCTATTACTTTCGCAATATTTCCTTTGAAAATAACCGTATTCTTATTGTCTGTTAGTTTACCTAAACTAATCAAATTTGCGGACATTTCTTTCGCGTAAAATACTTTCCTCATATTTATTTCATTTTGTTTTCCGAATGCTTCAAAATAACTTATAACATTCCCAACTCTTGTCGCTTTTATCGGTCTATTATCGCCTAAATATATATTTACCGGTTCTTTTAGGTCGATAGATTTATCGAAATAATTTATATTATTAATTATGTGATCGGTACAACCGCTATCTAATAGCCACACTATTTCGATCTTACTTATTTCATTCGTCTCACTGCTGTTTGCTGCGTGCGCCGTTGCTGTCCATATGCCTGCTCTTGAGTTTCCATGCTCGCCCCTGCCGGTTGTTGATTGACGATGAAAGTTTCCACGTCCTCTGCTCGTATTGCCTTTGTTCCCTCTTCCTCTGTTTCGACCACGTGTTGGCCCATGCCAATAGCCGTTACTGCTTCCCGCTTGGACGCCATTTTGACACTCTCTCGCAAAGTGTCCTAATCTTCCACATCTGAAGCATCCTTCCTTTTTTGCAGAAAAGGCGTTGGTTTGTCTTTCTCCTCGATTGGATTTATTTTTCTTCTCTGCTATCTCTATTTTATTTTTTACATACGCTACCGTTTGATCCTCTTCTTTCAATGCGTCTATTATGTCCGCTATGTAGCTGTATTCTTCGGGTAACGTATTCAGCATGTAATTCAGCTTTTCCCTCTCACTTACTTGTGCGCCCGCACTTTTTAATTCATTGATTAATTTTTCAAAGTCGTTAAAGAATGATGCTGAATCACTGTAGTTCTCCAGTCTTATGTTTTCCAATCTCCTTCTGCATACGATCTGCAGTGCCGTCGACTCTTTCAAGTACATTTCATCGAACCTTTTTATTATATCATACGCCGTTTTTCCTTCCCTAACATACTCCAATTGTCTGTTTGATATTGCACTATAAATTATATTAATCGCCTTCAAATCCTTTTTGTCCCAGTCTTCATCGTCTCTTTCGTTCTTCATTCTAGTTGTAACAACCTCGCATTCCTTATATTTGAGAAACATCGTGATTCTTTGCTTCCACATTCCATAATCCTCACCATAGAATATAGGTATCATGATTTCCGATCTCTCCATTTTAATTGATTCTTCTTTTTTTTCTTTTCTTACTCAAGCGTTCCTACGTGCTCGAAGTATATTTTTTCCTCTGAAAGTTTTTTTTTCCTTTACTGAAAACTCACTCGCAAGATCGTAACCACGCACTAAATATCTTGTAAAACTAGTAACCACGCTCTGCTACCAGGTTAAGGAAATTCGAGGATTTGGGAATACAAATTATTGACTATATTTCCCACACAACAGTTATACATCTATACTACTCTCTGAAGAACGTCTTGCACGCACGCTGGTCGCCAACCGACTACCCTAGATTCTTCTAACATCTGGCAACAGTCTTTTGTCTCCACTAAGACCTTGACGCCCTCTAACACTTACACACACACTCTCATGTACAGTGTAAATGTATCACTTCCCTAACAATTACGAAACATGCATGTCTATATATAAATATATAAATAATCCATATTCTAAACTAAACCACTAATAATAATCTACAAAAGAAATAGAACACACAACGCAACACTTGGGACTAAGCGACAAACTGTCGATAGGCCAAACGCTCAAAATAATTAACACCGCAACGACTTGAGGAATTGCGTACAGAAATTCTATCATCAAACACAAATATGTAAACACACATTAAACACACAATAATCTAGAAACAAAACCTTCAATACTATGTTGTCACAATACAAGATATATATGTATATATGAAATCAAATAATTGACACATAACCTCAAATACACAACATTACATCTCTAAAGAATCTAAATGAAAATCACATTGCCAGAAGTATATACATATATACGTGTGCGTGTGCGTGTTCTATCTTATTAAATGAAGTTAATATAAAATAAATAATTAACATTTCATTTCGTATGAATACTACACTGCCAGAAGAAATATGCATATGAATACATATTTATATATATGTGTGTGTGTGTATGTTTTATACTATCGAACACACTATAAAATAAACTACTCAAAACAATAAATAACGCTATCGAAGAATTAAAAAACATTAGTCATATTAATATGACACACGACATAAATATATATATATATATATGTCGGAGATGAAAGGACACCGGAACCTTCGGATAGCCCCGCAACATTGCAATCTAAAGTCTACTATAACTGTAACTAAACTATTGTAGTTATTCAATCCGATTGTAATTGTTCGAGATTAGTGACGGTGAGCTTTGGCTCGAGGCGACAGTCTGTCGCCCAACGTAGCCGCGGTCAAGGGATGAACGCTTTGCCTAACAAAGGTATGGAGTAATTCTATAGCTCTCCTTAAAAGAAATATTCGTGGCGACACGCGACAGTAAACATTCCAACGGTTTCTGTCCCGTGGCTCGCCACACGCAGACCCTATTCTTCGAGTAAGATGATTGCCAGATGTCGATGCGTCTCCGCAGTACATGTTCGGCTAGCTCGAGGGCCCGTTATAAATCTTAAGATTTAGTCAACTAAAGTCCTTCAAACAGACAAACAGTCTTTGTCCCAACTACGGGAAGATAGGGGAGACATATTTTTCAACGAGCGCGGTCTCCCACTAGCAACTTTCCCTCGGGGGCGGCTAGCATCTTTTTCTAACCACCGATATGGAGATTGACCAATTAGCAGCAACGTCAATTTCCCTTACTTTCCGAACGACGGCTTTTCTCGACGAATCCGATGATCTCGTATCCTTAGACACACCCCATTATAGTTTTCCTCTGTGGCATCATCGGGACGGGAAAGGCATTCTCGTTCGCGATCTCAATGATGAGGGGAGTGGCCCTTTACGACCAGTGAATGTCGCGCGTCCGACTTGGATTTTGTGAGTACGTTCATCTGTCATCCCGTCGACCGCGGATTCGTTGTTGAGCCTGGGATCATTGTCATTAGTTTCTCGAGTGCCTAACTGCCACGGTTGCTTGTCCGGCTCTGTAATAATCGTGTTTGCACTGGTCGATGTCTTCTCTGTTGCACGACGACAACGTGTGACCCAGGCGAGGATTCGTTTCACGCCCCTAGCCCTGGTTCTGATGTCCGCTCCGACATATATATATATATATATATATATATATATATATATATATATATATATATATATGTATATTCACACGAACAATACTTTTGTCACTTTAAAACAATATTAATAAATAAATGTTCTAATTGCGGTAGAATAAGGAAAAACGAGCGGCAGACGGAAAATTACTTCGATATTAAACAAAACTAAAGACCCGTCACTATAACTTTACTGATGACATTTATGAGCAGCCATGTTGGATTTACACGCGTCATGGCGACAGGAATATTAGGGATTAATGAAAGTCAGGCGCGAGAAACAAATCATGAAAACACATTGTTAACACTTTTCTTTAATAAATTCTATGCGCAACTACAAATGTAAAAAAAAATATATATATATATATATAATTAATTAAAAGGGGGGAAATATAAAATTGAAAAAAATAAGAAACGTAAAATAGATAACCTAACACTATCACATACAAAATATATATATATATATATATATATATATATATATATATATATATATTTCGTACATAAAAACAAAATACATCTAAAAATAATATAATAAGGAACCTCTGATGGAAATGCCTCCGCAAACATTGTCCGAACGTCGATCACCAAAGCCTAGGGGAACAACAAAAAAAGGAAAAAACATTAAAATAGCAAAAACAACCATAATATGGGAATATCCAAACTTACGCAAAAATAACTCAAAAGAAGGAGGTCCTTGTTATGGGAGAGCAGCGGAGTTGCGCGTGTTGCCCGAGCAAACTTTGAAATGATAATGATGCTGCAGCCACCAGCCCTTCCACGCGCCGAAGAAACACCGGTAATTCCCACGGTACAGCACGTGGAAGTTTCTCGCGGAAAGGACTAGATCAGCGTGGAATGCTTCAAAATCTCCTAGACGCTAGCTCAGCAGAAACACAGGACTGATAAAAACTAAGTCGAAATATGGAATTTACATTTTGTCACGTACGATTCCAAGAAACCCAAACTGCAACATCCCGATTCCCACGGAAGCGTACCCCCAGTGGACCACCACCCCGTGGGGGATGGCATTATAAATAAGCGTAGCAACATAGAGCAGAGCTCATTATAATTTACGTACCATATTGTGCTCATTATTATATTTTGTGTTCATTGTTATTACGGATCATTCGTATTACGCTCATTATACTTTGCGCATTAGTCTTTGTGATCATTCTTATTACGATTATTCTTTGTACTCATTACCATCGTGCTTTTTATTACGTTCGTTCAGAAATTTCGTATAGTATTTACTGTATTAATCAGATTAGTAAATTGTAAGGCGGGTATCTAGATAAAATAAATAAAGTAAAAATTGGAAATTAACTATATTCGAGTTCAAGTAATAAACCCAGAAGTAAAAACACCGACGATCACCGGAGCAGGCGAAGTAATGGCACCCGACAGCACTGTTTCCTCAAGGTAAGAAAATTAATTTTGAAAATTCCTTCTCTGATAATTTCGTTTCCCTCGAGAATCGAATTAGAACTTCCTATCATCGATCTCGTTTTATTTCCGTGAACGGTTTTGAAGAAAGAATCATTGCTTAAACTTTACACAAGTCCCGCACAGAGAGGATCGTTAGAATCATCTTCGATTATTAAATTCAAAAGGCGAGAAAATCGTGGCAATAGAATCCATCGTAGCAAATGAATTGAGCCTCGGTTCTAACGACGAACCACTACAGCGAAATTAAAGGAGAAGAAGAAGTCAAACGTAAAAATAAATTTATATAAAACAACGAAAGATCTCACATTCCTATCCAATCCAGCAACGCTAAAATATATATATCCAGCTAATAAAATATATATATAATAACCTAAGCAATTCTACATTCAAATAAAAATCCGTTCAACGAGGACAGATATTTATTGTATCCAGCTTTAATCCTCTCCCGTGCCAGTATCCCTGCACATAGCAGGTTAGCCGAAAAGTGGAATTCGTTTGCCAGTTGTATTAAACGTCAGTTAACGCTACCCATTAAACGCAAAAAAAAAATTTAACAATAAAAAGAAAATTTCTGAAATAGTCCTTAGACTATTTCTGGTGGCAGCAACTAACGTATTAATCAGAAATCTAAATCAATATTTCATACACAATAATATCATTTCAATATTTCTCTTCCGATTAAATTCAAATTCAAACAAAAAAAAAATTTCAGTAAAATTTAAATTTAGAATTTGATCGATTTAAACAAACAAATACGTAACAGATTAAATTTTTGGTGGCAGCGGTGGGATCCGCTTCACGGAGGATTAAAGTTGGTTTAAACGGTTCGATACGCTCCACAGAGGACTAAAGTTGTCACGCTTGTCGATAAAATTTATACCTAAGAAATAATGTCGACTAAATTAGAATCGTTGGACAAAGACATGATCTTGAAGTTATCGGAAAAACTTAAAGCGTGGGATGCGAATTTTCGCGACATGAGTACAAAAATGAATAAATTACAAGACGATGTGCGTTCACTGAAAATAAAAAAGGAAATCAAGACACCCGTATCATCGCTGATAATTTCCCAAGCGACAATACCGATAGAAGTTAATCCCCAACCAATTAAGTTAAAAGATGCAATAGAGACAGTACCAGTGTTCGACGGACATCGACCCTCGGTATTTCGATTTTTAAGAGCATGCGAGCGCGCACGAAACATGGTTCCTAGGCATCAAGAATCTCAGTTAGTAAAATTATTAACGAATAAGCTTCGCGGACACGCGTTTCTCGCCGTAGAAGACACAGAAGTAATAAGTTTAAACGATTTCGGGAATAAATTAAAAGATATGTTCGTTCCGGGAAAAACGGTTAACGAATATAACGGGGAATTAGCTACAATGTTTCAACGACCGGGAGAAGATATTTTGGACTACATAAATCGCATCAGAGATCTCAGACTGGCAATAATGAACGGGGAAAGGTACGAGTACGGCACCGTATTTCAAGATAGGATAGATCGAGACACGAGGGAAGCTTTCGTTAAGGGGCTCCCAAACGAGGTGTATTTACGAGTAAAGATAGCAGGATACCAATCCTTGGACGATGCGTACCGCCAAGCCGTGAAAGCAACACGAGAATTAAAACAAGCAAACAATAGAATTCGATACCAACATCCGACACCTTCCAATAATTATAACCGAAACAACGCTCATCCACCATGCAATAATATCTACATCGGAAACAACCGCCAGGACTGAAGATTTGTACCGCCGTCGCGGAAACATCTAAACAACCCGGGAATAGAAGAAGATGTCAGGAAAGAAGCAAGAGCAATAACCTGGGAAGAAAGATGCATAAATAAATACCTCGATAGAGATATAAATCAAAAGAGAGATACTGACCATTTCAACTAATCAACTTTTCAATGCAAACACCATTCCGTTGCTGTGATAAGGAATAATGTCACGTTAAACAATGAAGCAGAAACTAGGAAGTTGAACGACGAGACGATAGGCAACGCTTATCCACTGCCTAATATCACGGAGATATTGGACCCGCTGGGAAGTGCGAAGTGCCTCTCCACGTTCGACTTGGCAAAGATACAAAAGCAAGACTCCACAAATTTCGTGAATATTTCAACCATAATAGAAAAAGAGATAGCGAGTGTATCTCACTCAAAAACTTCTATAAAACCATCAGAAGGTAACTTTATCGAACTCAAAGCCAAATCATTAAATTGCAAGGAAGATCACACTATAGAGAATAAAAATATAGCTATCCTTAAATCCAAAACAGAATCTATAAGCAAAAAGGTTTGTAATAAAAATTCAAAGAATAATTCTAAATCTACCGAAAATATTCCTAAACGTTCCATACAAATAAATAATAATTTAATTATAATAAGCACTTCCAGTGAAGCTATTCATCCTGAAAAGGTAGAGAAAAATCAAGGTGTTGTGAATAAAGTAAATAAAGAAGAAAAAAGGGTAACTAAGGAAAAGGATTCTAAACATTTTCAAGCTGAAGAAACGCAAGTTCAACAAGCTCAAAGACATCAAAAGGGAGAAAATAGGGAATCACCAGTTGAAGATATATATAAAAACTTGAATAAATACGCTAGCCATTGGATTATAATTGGATTAAAAATACTTTATTGGTTACTACATCTAATATTTGACGTAGGTAACATAGTAGGTAGTGCTGATCTTATGATTCCCCCAGGAAAATATAGATGGTATCACACTATACTATATACAAAATATTTTTGGGTTAACATGGCTGCGGTACTTTCAAAAATTTGTATTTTGAATGCTATTGGCAAGCAATTGGATAATTGGATCGGTGTCAGTAAACTTGCGTCTTGGCGTAAAATAAAAACTAAAATGAAGAAAGGGAAGAAAATAGTAATTGGATACATGGAAGTCATGAAGCCAATATTACAAAGTTTAGTAGCTTGCAAGGGAAACGAATATATAAACCCAAACGATTCCCCAAATACTCCAACTGCACGAATAGTCTCCCCAGATTTAAAAACTAAAACATATTTACTTTTAGACTCCGGATCAGAAATCAATATCATCAAGAAACCTGCCTTACCCGATTCAGCAACCATCAACGAGCAAGAATCAATTGAATTTCGAGGAATTTCGGCAAAGAATCTGGTCACCCTAGGGCAGACAATAATACAGGTTGCGGGCCATTCAGTTACTTTTCATGTAGTTGATGAATCATTGCTGATCGATCAAAACGGAATCTTAGGATCCGAATTTTTGCAGGATGCAAAGCTCGTCTGCATTACGAGCAAAAACATATTAAATGGGGAAGTATTTACATCCCGTTCGATACAATAATTGTGCTGAAACGAAGTTCGGTACCACGTACAATAAATATTGCAAATCGGGAGGCAAACGAGGGATTTATTCCCAAAATTGAACAGATTAAGGGAGTCTATTTCGGAAACGCGGTTGTGAGAAACCATAAGAGACGGGGTTATCTAAAAGTAATTAATACCACATTGAGGGATTACGAATTTACCATACCTACAATGGTAATTAAAGAATTTATAATTCCCACTTCGCTCTCTCATACTACGTGCAACAATATTTCAGTATCTAAAGAAACAAGGTTCGACAAAATAATGGAATTGTTGCGACTGGAACATTTAAACATAGAAGAAAGAAGAAACGTTGAAGCACTAATACAGAAAAATCAAGACAGATTTCATCTTCCAGGCGAGACGCTGGAGGGAACAGATATATTGAAAAACGCACCAACACGTTCCAACGATTGATGAATTCGATATTATCAGGATTACAAGGAATATCAATCACACCGACCATTATAGTAAAGCAACTACCAACAGTCACTACATCCGCTCCGAACGAGCTCAGGGATGCGATCAGTCAAATTTCCTTCGGAAATTTGAACCCCGAGAGGGGGGGTGTCACGTCCCGCGCTACGCACGTGCCGTACCGAAAAATGGAAAA
>NW_022884748.1:0-15246 GCF_011952205.1 Bombus bifarius | reverse complement strand
GATTCGTGCCATACTCGACGTAATTCAAAAACAAATTGAAATTCTTGCGCAACGTGTAGAAGAGACACAACGGACGGCCGACAGTGAAAATAAGAAGCGTGCAGCGGAAATAAAACTATTAGGCAAAAATATCTCTAAAATAAAAATAGGACGCGACGCTACTACAGAACTAGGCTCCCTTATTACTATGGACGAATCTGTTGCCGCGAGAGATAGAACTTCCCCACCATGCGTTCCAATTCGAACAGAAGAAGACAACCATCCCTCTTACGAAGACCGTCCACCGCAATTCGCCTCTCCGAGCTTACGGGCCAAAGACGCGATAGTATGTATTCCGCAATTAAACGGCGAAGACAATATCGGAGTAGAAGAATTCATACGCGAAGTACGCGAATTACGAGCCATGTGTAGCGAACCCACGTTACTATTAAAAATGATTAAAATCGGGAAAATCACGGGTAAAGCCGCAATGGCCATCTGCAATATATCGATATACGAATACGGACACCTGTACGATGCCCTAAGACGAAACGTAGCCAGCCAAGACTCTGTCAGAGAACATCAAGACCAGCTACGCGAAACGAGACAGCGTCACGACGAAAGTGTGCAAAGTTATATCATCAGGTTCCGCAGAGCACTCAATAAGTTACAATACAGTATAACGAACGAATACCGTGACGAAATTACTAGACGAGCTATGAACGACAGGATTTTAAAAGACTCCGTGATCGATTTTATCCGAGGCCTGAAAGGCGAAATAGGACAATTACTACTCGCCAATCCACCATACAATATCCTTGAAGCCGAAAAGAAAGCCACCGACATCGAGCGATTCTTCAGGGAAGATCGAAATCGACGACTAAAACCAATAGAACGATTACGACTTCCTGAGCAGCAACGACTAACAACCAATAATCCTAATCCGATCACTAAAAAACCAACTCCAACACCCAATCCAATGCCAAGAAGCTTCCGACAAACCGAACAAATACCACTTGCCCAAAGGACACAATTAAAATGCTTCAAATGCAACCAAATCGGACATGTCTCCAGTCAATGCAAAAATTTTCGAACACCCAGCCAATTTCCGAGACCACCAGCAGTCCACAATCTCGAGACACACAAGGAAGAAATAGAGGAACCAATAGACCAGACCTACGAATTAACGCCACAACAGGAAGACTACCCACAGTACTTTTACGATCCGACGGACAGCGACATAAATTCCTCATTGACAGCGGAGCAGGAATTAATATACTCAAGCGAAGATGCGTATTACGACCAAGAATAACAAAAGAACGGAAATTCTCGATGGGACACTCTAAATTTAAAACCAACGAACACGCCTTGATAAAACTATTTGGCAAAACTCTAGAATTTTTTGTGGTAGAAGACAACTTTCCAATTATAGAAGACGGCATATTCGGTTTGCCAGCCCTATCTAAATTCAAATTTGAACTTTCGAATCAACAATTAAAGCTCGACAATAATATACTTTTATTGCAACAGGAAAACGACGTACCTCCAAAACAAGCAGTGTCAAAAACAGTCTACCTGGAAGGAAAACCGACAACGATATGCTTTATCAATGGTGGTGAGTGCCCAGCCAAAATGACCAATTTTATCGAAAATTCAAATACGTATGATCAAGTCTCCACGTTTAAAGATTTAGTTAGACTTTCGCATATAGAGAAAACCCCCCGTGAACCAATCGAAAAGATATTGCTGTTCTACCTTGACGTATTCAATCTAGAGACCGACTTATTACCATGCACTAATTTTGCTAAACACACAATAACGTTAAAAGAAAATAAAATCATTAACACAAAATCTTACCGACCGCCTGAATGCCATAAAGAAGAAATCAAACGACAAATGGACGAAATGCTACAAAAGAACATTATAGAACCATCTGATTCTCCTTACAATTCACCAGTCTGGGTAGTACCAAAAAAGGCAGACGCCTCAGGGAAACAGAAATGGCGAATTGTAATAGACTTCAGAAAAATAAACGAACTAACTGACCAGGACGCATATCCATTACCTGACATAGACGACATACTATCCCAACTAGGCAACGCAAAATTCTTCTCAGCCCTCGATTTATCCTCCGGATTCCACCAAATCCCAATGGACATAGACTCTAAAAAGTACACAGCATTCTCCACACCACAAGGACACTATCATTACAATAGGATGCCATTCGGTTTAAAGAATGCACCTGCAACATTTCAACGCATGATGGATACCGCGCTAAGAGGACTCATAAATAAACATTGCTTCGTATATTTAGACGACATTATAATATTCGGACAGTCGATTGAAGAGCACAATAGCAACCTCGCGATAGTATTGCAACGCCTACGCGAACTCGGACTCAAAATACAGCCGGACAAGTGCG
Organism: Bombus bifarius; assembly: GCF_011952205.1. Classification (NCBI taxonomy): domain Eukaryota; kingdom Metazoa; phylum Arthropoda; class Insecta; order Hymenoptera; family Apidae; genus Bombus; species Bombus bifarius. Next base: position 12,845 of record NW_022884748.1, on the reverse strand, counting down.
AATTTCTCAAACCAGAATTAGAATATCTTGGACATATAGTAACCGCCGAAGGTGTAAAGCCAAATCCCAAAAAATTAGAAGCCGTTAGCAATTTCAAACAGCCACGTAATCCCACAGACATCAAATCGTTCTTAGGACTAGCAGGTTATTACCGTAAGTTCATCAGAAACTTTTCTAAGATCGCGAAACCATTGACCGAACTTACAAAAAAGGAGACACCATTTCATTGGACAGATAAAACCCAGGAAGCATTCCAGACATTAAAAGACAAACTCTGTTCATCACCCGTACTAAAATTCCCAGACTTTGCGAAACCATTCACATTAACGACTGACGCCAGTAACGAAGGTATAGGTGCAATCTTATCACAGGACGGACATCCATGTTGTTATATCTCGCGAACTCTAAACCCACCGGAACGAAATTATTCCACTACAGAAAAAGAACTTTTAGCAATAGTATGGGCCGTGAAACGCCTCCGACAATATCTGTTAGGACGGAAATTCCTCATCCGAACCGATCACCAAGCACTAAAATGGTTACAGAATTGCAAAGACCCCTCATCACGCTTGATGAGATGGCGATTAAAACTAGAAGAATACGAATACGACATAGAATACACGAAAGGAAAATATAATACTGCAGCCGACGCACTATCTAGAATACATGTTCTGACCAGACGACGCGAAAATTTGAACATAGAACTCGATAAAAAATATCACGATTGGGAAAAATCTACCGACGCGTTACCCAAAATTCTCAAAATGACTCCGAACCGTAAATCTTTCTATCAATTATCCAAAACAGAGCTAGGAAATTACGACAGAATCGAATGGTTAACTAAATTAAACGAAATTATTCGTATAAACGAAAAGATAGGTATAGGCGACGACAGTTTCACAGAGACCGAGAAGAACGCGATCAAACGAATTTTACTATTCCTGAACGACACCGTAAAAGAATTAAATTTTGCATGGGAACCAATTCAAACATATAGCGACGAAGAAATAGACGAATTATTGAAAGAAAATCACGATTTAGTAGGACACCCCGGAATACAAAAGACATACGACCGCATTCGTGAACGGCACAGAGTACCAGATTTGATGAAACGCATACAACAACATATAGAATCATGCGACACATGCCAAACATCTAAAACTACACGTATCAGACCGCGCGAAGAACCTTGTATCACCGACACACACACACTGAAAAAGACGAAAAAAGGCAATCAGTACATTCTATCCATACATAACAAATTGACAAAATACTTAATACTCGTACCACTAAAAACTCAGCAAACGGAAACAATTTGGAACGCACTCTTGAATCATTACATTTACATCTTTTCCGCTCCAAAAAAGATATTAACTGACCGCGGACAGAATTTTATATCTAGTTTAATGCAACAGTACGAAGACGCGTTCAAAATCAAACATATCAAAACGACATCCTTCCACCCACAAAGTAACGGATCGTTAGAACGGACACACGCAGTAATAACAGACATGTTAAAATCGATACAGCGAAATTCGGATGAAGAATGGGACGATCAACTTAACTTTGTATGCCTTGCATATAACACAATGATACACGACTCTACTGGTTACACGCCATTCGAACTCACATTCGGACACCAAGCCAATCTTCCCTCCACAATATCCAAGAATCCCCAACGCACATACGCAGACGAAGTCACGTTCCGCAAAAAGGAATGGGACTCTAGACTCCGACACGCTCGCGAAACATTGATCAAAAGTAAACAGCGATATCAGCGCGATCAAAAACGTAAAATTATAAAACCTCAATCAGTTTTCAAAGAAGGAGACTCTGTTTTAATACATAACGATCATAAAAGGCATAAACTTGATGTGGAATGGTTAGGACCGTACACGATTGATAAAGTATGTACTCCATACTATCTGATTCAAGACAAAAAGATACACGGTAATCGTTTAAAACCTTACTTTCCAGGTCGACGCTCCTCTTTGCCGGAATAGTATCCGCGCAAATAAATATTACACCATTAGAAGGAAACTCTGTATTCGTAGAAAACATAGGAAAAGGATATTTATACAGCGACACTGCCAATGTAATAGTAGGATTAGACACTAGCGACATATACGAACAGATAAGCGCAATAGAATCATATAAATTAACAATAGACTCGCGTGCAATCAGCAAACAATACGTCGAAGAGTTAGGCGGATTACAAAATCGCATCAATAACCTAAAACAACTCGCAAAACACTTGAAAGCGTTAACACATACCCGGAGCACACGAGGTTTGCTTAACATCATAGGTTCCGTATCGAAAAGTCTGTTCGGGACTCTCGACGATGATGATCTTACGCTCATAAACAAAAATATGGACAAACTATTCGATGATAATAATAAAATCAAGACCATAATAGCTAATCAAACAGCACTTATTAGAAAAATTGTAAACTCAGAAAACCTAAACCACTTAGAGAGATCATATAGTGATATATTAAAATTACAACAGCAGGCAAATATCGATAGATCTATGCTTAAGATGATCATGAAAGTCGACACCGCGATGCAAACTTTACACTTCCAATTAGATGAAATACTTAACGTCATGATATTAGGCAAACAAGGAATAATTAGTCCACAAATACTTGACCCCAATGAATTCATAGAAAATTACGCCAAGGCAATAGGTAGCCAGATGTACAACACCGCGATTTCTGCCAAAACCGAACATTTTCAATTCATACTCGACATCAGTGATCTTAAAATCTTCACAATAGATGACAAAATATTTTTCAAAATCATAGTACCTTTAGTCTCTAACACAGAATGGAACATATTACAAGTATATCCTATCCCGAGTAAAAGAAATGGAGTATTTTTGGCTCCAGTAGTCGAACATCAGATATATTTAACTTCAGGTCTTTCATTTATAAACGCTGATATCGAGTATTTCAACAAACTTTGTAAGAATCGAGCCGGAACCACTATATGCAAACAAACACTACCAATCCATGACAGAAATTCAAAAACCGATTGTCGCAGCGAAATAATAAATTTCAAACCACACATTGAACATTGTCAAATAACTGTACTTAAGATTGAAGACATTAGCTTTATACCGCTCAAAACTAGCAACTGTTACATTGCGATACCAGCAAATCCGATAGAAATAGACACAATTTGCCAAACGAAACATACCTTACAAAAACTTGACAAGCCTTCCATCATAAGAGCTAACACTTCTTGCGATATATTGTACAAAGACGAATACATGCGTATAGGCGAAACAAAAAACGAAGTCATATACGAAATCAAAACAAAAACCCTAGCGCTCAAAACAAACGATAGTTTCACTCATCTATTAGATAAACTCGAGCGAGCACCGAAAATAATAGATAATTTACAAGGCTATAAAACAATGATCGATAAAATAGGCGACGAGATAGAAACTCTTAATTTCGAACACAGAATTAAAAATATACAGTATTGGGGACTAACCACGCTCCAGATATTAGGGTACATAGCATTAGGCATACTAGGTATATATGGATTAAACAAAATAGGGGTATTCAAATGCATCAGGAAATGTATACCGAACAAATTATGTATCAATTTATTTTGCTGCCGAAATGAAACTGTAATCAACAGCCACAATGCGACAGCCCCACCAGTACCACTCACCCTGGGCTCAACACCCAACATCTATATTCCAACCAACACATACCACTCAGATGGAGAGGAGGAATCAGCTGTAATTTTCAAGCCACGTCAAGTCCGATTCCACAAAAGTCTTCTGAAGAAAACTTGAGGGATCAAGTTCAATCTAAGAAGGGGGGAATGTCACAGACGAAATTCGAGCAACTGTATATAACAAACCGAAATTCCGAACGCCTTATCGCGTGTGACCGTCCGGTCAGCACCCGTTCTCAGCCGCCTGAGTGGCATTCGATCACTCCAGCCGTTCTCCGAATTTTACACTAAGTATAAACAAAACCTTCTCCCACTCCAACGAATGGAAGAATATAAATGCTCCCTTCAAAATCATCCAGTCAGTCTAATAAAAAAATTCTTAACTAATCCAAGTATCGAAAGTGTATCATCGCGAACCGAAAAAATTGTATAAATTGAGTAAAAAAATAAAAAGAACAATCTCGTTTTCGGAAATTAACAAGTTCCTTATTTTTACCTTAATTTTACACGACATCAGCATTGCTTCAATCCGTAAATCGCGTCTGCGCATTCGTAGACACTTTGATCTTTTGCGGCGAACTTCGTCAATCCATGTTAGTAACCGTTCTGTTTCTGGCTTGTTGGCGTTTGTTTTTGAAAGTCCCTTCTTTGTCCTCGCCATGCTTTCTCAACTATTTCACCCAATTATTGAGTAAGTAAAATGTATACCAACCTGTATCCGGCTCGTGTTTGTTGTAGAACAAAACAGAAGAGATTCACACAACTGCACACAAAGGATTTGAAACCACCGAGCAAAACACCTTCCTCACAGCACAGTCGTAAGATGACTAAGGGAAGTCTACGTTGCGCGTCTGAAGTCCGCTTTCTATACCCCCTCCCCTGTCTTTATGACGTAGTCTTACGCGCGAAAATGGAAACTAGTTCCGTGTAAAATCTTACGTTGGCCTTACATTCTAAGAATTTTTGAAAAATACTTCACTCCAATTAATTTTTAAATATATGTGCGACAATTTTAGTGCTAAATTTTATATATTTTGTACATTATATTAAAATTCTTGATTTACAGGAAATAATCAATAGCGTATGAAGGTGTACTGCACGTATTATTTGGCACGTACATTAATGTTGATGCAAAAATAATTATTCCAATGATTTTAAGTTACACACATAATAGATAAAGTAGGCTGTAGACTATGAAATTCGTATGAAATAAGCAGAGAAGAGTAACTAAATAAATGTATATGTATATGGAACATAAATCTTGTAAAAATAATATATTAAATTACATTCAAATCAAATATATGAACAAGATCTATTGACTTTTAATTATTTTTTTGAAGCACTAGTATCAAATAAAATTGCGTCATTACGAATACAAAAACAATAACGTTGATATAAAAATGTCATCCCGAAACACAGTTTGACGTGATACAAGTGTATTATTTTAATTTAAGCAGAAAATATCTAATCATATTTAACAATTTTGAAAACATACCTCTACTAAACTATCATTATCTTTTCCTATACCATCGGCAAGGCCCTGAACAGCAAGCAGTTCAGCAGTTGTTAAAAAACTAGCCAATTGTTCCCGAACCACATTTACTTCACCCTGATACATAAAATCAACCAATGCAGCCAAATCATCGAAATTTACATTACATTACGAGATAAAAATATGACCTTTTTCATCTTAATGTCTCCCAAAAACGTATTTAGCAGAAAGGATACGACATCTATAACGATCCAATTAGAAACTACCAGCGCATGTGTATCTTAAGCGGATCTTTAAACGTCGACTAAACGCGTTCTCTATCCAATCCTGGCTGAAACATAATTACTCACACCCCCAGTAACCCACCTCTAAGTCATTCCAATCAACGTACCATACGAACACGAATCCAACGCGTTCCAGGAATACAAACAACTGCCTGTAGCTGTTTAGCTGTACACGACGAGTATAATTATTTCGGGTACTCCTCCAGTACAAAACAGACACCCAAACGACAATATTTCAACACAAAAATATTTAAAACAATAGTTATAAAAGCATGATACTTAATACCGCGCTTGACATCAGGTATAAGCAAAAATAAATTTCTTCAAACAAATTTCAAGTTAAATCTTTAGCTTGTGTAATTATATCAAACTTGCTCAATTAACAACGAGCAATTTCCATCGTGTTTTGACAACTGACTCATCGATGATGTTTTTCCTTGGAATTGAAAAAGGAATGTGCATAATTTTGTCCTCCGTCCACACTCAAAATACTATCTACATGCTATAATTAGGGATTCAATTTTATAATACGTTGCCTCACTTTCCATCACTGCTTTCCTACTATCAGTCACTTGAACTGTAATATAAACCAGTCTTTTATTTCCAATACTATTCTGCATACCATTTATCAAGAACAATACATTTTATTTGTTAATGTAATAAGATGCGAAGTTCCTCATTTGTCCTAATATCAATCAATGGATAAATGAATTGAAATCTGTGAAAATAATGTAATATCGGAAAATAAGGATAGAAATTTTTTCCCGATTACTTGCAACTTATTAATATTAAATTGAATATACATATATAAATTGGACAGGAAACGATATTTATTTAACGGAAACTAAATGCAATACTCGTATCTATATCAAATAACTTTACAGCTATTTGACCACTCTCGTCACAACGAATCTAACACACAGACACTCTCTCTCTCTCTAACAACTCTATCAATTCTCACAACTCTACTCTTCGACGATTCGATACCTCTAACTACTCTACTCTTCGACGACTCAATTAGCTCTGATTCTCGCAACACGCACACTTTTCGACTCGCCTTGCGTAGCGAAACCGTCCTTCTTCTAACGTTGTCTATTGTTTCCCTCATTCCTATGTAAGAACTACCAACTACATGCCTTTAGTCACGTAGGCACTCTTAAATGTAAACGAACCACAGAAACACGACGTACACGGTTTTTCTATTTTCAACTGATTTCTAATTCGAATTACTTTACGATATTACAATAAGTATCTAGTAACACGACTTCCGAACCGATGTAATTATTGCAATGATTGTTAAATTTCAAAACAATTTCCTATCCATGTTAAACATATTACGTATATGTGCATGTCTAGTATTTCGATTAGTTGCTCTACTTGCGGTAGTTCGCCATTCTGGATCATCTAGACTCAACAAAGATGCATTCAATTTATCCATGCCTTAAAAAGCTCTGTAGCGGCACAAGAGTTAGAATTGCTTCAAACATGTTGTTGTTTTGCTTCGGAATATCAAGAGGTATTGTAAGGAATATAAGCTCCGGGCAAAACAATGGCACATTGGTAGTCTCATATTGGTAGTCTCATTATTCGATCCCCTACAGCTCTTATTAAGGAAGATAGAGGCCTGTGACAGTATTCAGCTTGGCCAACTTTGAACAGGGCATATTGATAAGCCAGAGTAACTCACATACAAATTTTTTTTTTCTTTTTTTTTTACGTGGAGAAATCCTCATGGACACTCCGCTGTTGCAGAAATTGCGTAACAGCAGAGCAGTGTCGAACTCTTACCGACTAAAACTCCACGATGACCACCCGACGCGTATGACAGGGATGCTCCAGGATTCTCTTATGAATTAACTTCAGTTGCACCCCCTTCACGCGTTCTCTAGTTCTAGCCAGTCCTAATATTTCCTGAATATTGAATTGGCGTTAGGGGGGGGCCATTACCCCTAGCGAAGTCTCTCCTTATTGATATTCAGTGGAGGCTTGTCTTGTGTGCTTCGACAACTCGCATACAACCTGGTGGTACAAGCTATGAAAACACTTTTCGGGACACGAGAAGACACATTAGCACAGATAACGTACAAAAGGTATTAGAGCCCACCAAATAAGATTTGCTACAATTTGCTGTAGTTCGTCACAATAAGCCTATGAGTATCGCGTGTCAAACGATTTTCGAATTAGTTGATGCTTGGATGTTCAAGATACGGAAGCGCGGAGTGATGAGACTTTTATGTACAACTTGATCATGGTGCAACCCATTCATCAGCCAGAAAACTTCATGCACGATTTTCTAAAAAGAAAGAAATTTCCGCCCTTCTTTATGCCGTACCAATCCTCTCTCGTCGTTCCTTATCTCATACAGAGACAGGCCAAATAATGTTGCCGATGACGGCCAACAGCCTGGGCACATGTACGGGTCTCTTGCCTGCGACAGAATTTCGTTATGTGTAGTATGCGGGGCAGAAAAGCATTTTTGCCATTAATATGAACTAGAAGATTGCAGAAAAACTGTAAACATTTTCCAAATTTTATTAATTTCATTTCATTTCTTAAAGTCTACAAAACTGTTAATCAACATTAAGCAAATATACAAAATCTTGACGTACAGTATAATGGAGCGAATATTAGAAACGATACTACTAAATCTACAAGCTATAATGTACTATACAAATTTTCTTCAAGCCATAAGACATACAAAGTATATATTTCTGAAAATGAAAAATATCGGATCAAACACTCTTCGAACATACTTCGAACGCTCATTATTACGTATATTATCAAATTAATACATACAATATAATATATAAACCAAACCAATGGAAGGCGCAGAGACTGGAGAACATGGGGTCCTCGAGCGTGCAGTACGCTTCAGCATCGCTGCAAACACCAACTCCCTCCGCTTGTCCCAATGCCATCTCGTACGGTGAGACTGCAAACAAAAAATATCCATATATACATCAAGATAGTAATGCGATTTCTATTCTTGCAGCACCGACGTAATACACGGTGCTCTGTAATCGCTCGAGATTCCATTTAGTTGTTGAAATCTCTACGCATTTGGTAGATAAAACGATGCGAGAAATCCTCTTGTCACAGTTAGGTCTTCCAAACCTGATCGCTTGCATTTTTCCCGCTACTTCAGCGTTGTAACGTTACTTTTATTTCTGCCAACTTAGACACGACATCGTCTAAACTGCCCACTTCAGGACACGATGGCTCCTCCCGGGGATTCTGTTGAGACGATCCCGGATTTTCCGTGTCCTCACCATTGTAGAGTTCATAATTTGTATAATTTACCTTCTTCTTCAAGCATTGTTTTTTAAATTTCTGCCATTTTGAAGCTGCTGATAATCGCCGGATGCGTAAATCATTTTTAGCTTTGGAAAGAGCGCACGTCAGTGTCACAGACGAAATTCGAGCAACTGTATATAACAAACCGAAATTCCGAACGCCTTATCGCGTGTGACCGTCCGGTCAGCACCCGTTCTCAGCCGCCTGAGTTGCATTCGATCACTCCAGCCGTTCTCCGAATTTTACACTAAGTATAAACAAAACCTTCTCCCACTCCAACGAATGGAAGAATATAAATGCTCCCTTCAAAATCATGCAGTCAGTCTAATAAAAAAATTCTTAACTAATCCAAGTATCGAAAGTGTATCATCGCGAACCGAAAAAATAGTATAAATTGAGTAAAAAAATAAAAAGAACTTTATCTCCTTTTCGGAAATTAACAAGTTCCTTACTGTTTACCTTAACTTTACACGACATTTTTGGCGATCCGTGCCAGGATCTATTCACTTCAGTGCAAACGAAATTACGATTTCGGCGTACGCGCATCATTGAAGATCGAAGGATCAACGGACCCAGTGCGAATCTTTGCTAGTACGAAGCCCTGCAGCAACTTTCAACGTTCCACTACGGTGAAACTAGACGAGAGGACTACGGTCAGCGCAGAGCAAGCCTACGAATAAGATTCGGAATCTAAAACCAACCAGAGAGGAAACATCCCTGAGACTCCTCAACGGTCATAGCTACTACGGTAAGCTGAATAATCTGGATTCATTTTCACGATACCGTGTGAGAAAACCCAGTTTCTCAAGCGCTTCGAGTCCAAATAGCAACAGTAGCTCAGACTCAATAAGCTCAATTAGAATCATGCCCACATCACGAAAAGACAAAATCGAAACTATTGAAACCGTTTCTACAAACGGAGGTACGGACAATTCGATTCGTGCCATACTCGACGTAATTCAAAAACAAATTGAAATTCTTGCGCAACGTGTAGAAGAGACACAACGGACGGCCGACAGTGAAAATAAGAAGCGTGCAGCGGAAATAAAACTATTAGGCAAAAATATCTCTAAAATAAAAATAGGACGCGACGCTACTACAGAACTAGGCTCCCTTATTACTATGGACGAATCTGTTGCCGCGAGAGATAGAACTTCCCCACCATGCGTTCCAATTCGAACAGAAGAAGACAACCATCCCTCTTACGAAGACCGTCCACCGCAATTCGCCTCTCCGAGCTTACGGGCCAAAGACGCGATAGTATGTATTCCGCAATTAAACGGCGAAGACAATATCGGAGTAGAAGAATTCATACGCGAAGTACGCGAATTACGAGCCATGTGTAGCGAACCCACGTTACTATTAAAAATGATTAAAATCGGGAAAATCACGGGTAAAGCCGCAATGGCCATCTGCAATATATCGATATACGAATACGGACACCTGTACGATGCCCTAAGACGAAACGTAGCCAGCCAAGACTCTGTCAGAGAACATCAAGACCAGCTACGCGAAACGAGACAGCGTCACGACGAAAGTGTGCAAAGTTATATCATCAGGTTCCGCAGAGCACTCAATAAGTTACAATACAGTATAACGAACGAATACCGTGACGAAATTACTAGACGAGCTATGAACGACAGGATTTTAAAAGACTCCGTGATCGATTTTATCCGAGGCCTGAAAGGCGAAATAGGACAATTACTACTCGCCAATCCACCATACAATATCCTTGAAGCCGAAAAGAAAGCCACCGACATCGAGCGATTCTTCAGGGAAGATCGAAATCGACGACTAAAACCAATAGAACGATTACGACTTCCTGAGCAGCAACGACTAACAACCAATAATCCTAATCCGATCACTAAAAAACCAACTCCAACACCCAATCCAATGCCAAGAAGCTTCCGACAAACCGAACAAATACCACTTGCCCAAAGGACACAATTAAAATGCTTCAAATGCAACCAAATCGGACATGTCTCCAGTCAATGCAAAAATTTTCGAACACCCAGCCAATTTCCGAGACCACCAGCAGTCCACAATCTCGAGACACACAAGGAAGAAATAGAGGAACCAATAGACCAGACCTACGAATTAACGCCACAACAGGAAGACTACCCACAGTACTTTTACGATCCGACGGACAGCGACATAAATTCCTCATTGACAGCGGAGCAGGAATTAATATACTCAAGCGAAGATGCGTATTACGACCAAGAATAACAAAAGAACGGAAATTCTCGATGGGACACTCTAAATTTAAAACCAACGAACACGCCTTGATAAAACTATTTGGCAAAACTCTAGAATTTTTTGTGGTAGAAGACAACTTTCCAATTATAGAAGACGGCATATTCGGTTTGCCAGCCCTATCTAAATTCAAATTTGAACTTTCGAATCAACAATTAAAGCTCGACAATAATATACTTTTATTGCAACAGGAAAACGACGTACCTCCAAAACAAGCAGTGTCAAAAACAGTCTACCTGGAAGGAAAACCGACAACGATATGCTTTATCAATGGTGGTGAGTGCCCAGCCAAAATGACCAATTTTATCGAAAATTCAAATACGTATGATCAAGTCTCCACGTTTAAAGATTTAGTTAGACTTTCGCATATAGAGAAAACCCCCCGTGAACCAATCGAAAAGATATTGCTGTTCTACCTTGACGTATTCAATCTAGAGACCGACTTATTACCATGCACTAATTTTGCTAAACACACAATAACGTTAAAAGAAAATAAAATCATTAACACAAAATCTTACCGACCGCCTGAATGCCATAAAGAAGAAATCAAACGACAAATGGACGAAATGCTACAAAAGAACATTATAGAACCATCTGATTCTCCTTACAATTCACCAGTCTGGGTAGTACCAAAAAAGGCAGACGCCTCAGGGAAACAGAAATGGCGAATTGTAATAGACTTCAGAAAAATAAACGAACTAACTGACCAGGACGCATATCCATTACCTGACATAGACGACATACTATCCCAACTAGGCAACGCAAAATTCTTCTCAGCCCTCGATTTATCCTCCGGATTCCACCAAATCCCAATGGACATAGACTCTAAAAAGTACACAGCATTCTCCACACCACAAGGACACTATCATTACAATAGGATGCCATTCGGTTTAAAGAATGCACCTGCAACATTTCAACGCATGATGGATACCGCGCTAAGAGGACTCATAAATAAACATTGCTTCGTATATTTAGACGACATTATAATATTCGGACAGTCGATTGAAGAGCACAATAGCAACCTCGCGATAGTATTGCAACGCCTACGCGAACTCGGACTCAAAATACAGCCGGACAAGTGCGAATTTCTCAAACCAGAATTAGAATATCTTGGACATATAGTAACCGCCGAAGGTGTAAAGCCAAATCCCAAAAAATTAGAAGCCGTTAGCAATTTCAAACAGCCACGTAATCCCACAGACATCAAATCGTTCTTAGGACTAGCAGGTTATTACCGTAAGTTCATCAGAAACTTTTCTAAGATCGCGAAACCATTGACCGAACTTACAAAAAAGGAGACACCATTTCATTGGACAGATAAAACCCAGGAAGCATTCCAGACATTAAAAGACAAACTCTGTTCATCACCCGTACTAAAATTCCCAGACTTTGCGAAACCATTCACATTAACGACTGACGCCAGTAACGAAGGTATAGGTGCAATCTTATCACAGGACGGACATCCATGTTGTTATATCTCGCGAACTCTAAACCCACCGGAACGAAATTATTCCACTACAGAAAAAGAACTTTTAGCAATAGTATGGGCCGTGAAACGCCTCCGACAATATCTGTTAGGACGGAAATTCCTCATCCGAACCGATCACCAAGCACTAAAATGGTTACAGAATTGCAAAGACCCCTCATCACGCTTGATGAGATGGCGATTAAAACTAGAAGAATACGAATACGACATAGAATACACGAAAGGAAAATATAATACTGCAGCCGACGCACTATCTAGAATACATGTTCTGACCAGACGACGCGAAAATTTGAACATAGAACTCGATAAAAAATATCACGATTGGGAAAAATCTACCGACGCGTTA
>NW_022884747.1:0-14519 GCF_011952205.1 Bombus bifarius | reverse complement strand
ACAATGTTTTTTTAATTATATCATAAAATTCATTTATTTTTTTTTAATGTCATGTTAGAAACTTCAAATACTGTCCAAAACTTCGAACGTAATCGTTTTAGAAATTTGTAAATTACTTAACGACCAAAAATATTGAATTCTCTATTGTCTGAAGATAGATTCTCTATAATTTAAGTAATTTATTCGTCGAGAATTGATATATAAAGACTTAAATAATAAATTAATTGAAAAATAATTTGCGACTAGTATTGAAAATTTCAATGAAAAGCATATGTATATAGTTTACGCTTCGAGAATTATATGTATTGAGAATATGTATTTGCGCTGATTCTTTGTCCCGCTTGTTATGGCATACGTGTTATAATGATCCTCTAACAATGCTTTCAGGTATGATATTGTATACATTCATCCAGTTTCATTCGACGCCGGTGTCACGTAAAATGGATACTTGGGTTGCGAGAGAAAAGAAAGCTGAGTCGTAGCCCAACTATTAATTCTCTTTTATCGAACTTTATTATAACTTTGGTACTTACAGTAGAATAACGTTGAACAGAGAAAGGGGTGTTGTACAAGAACAGCAACTAGAACGAGAACTCCCCGGGCTGGGTGAAGTCTCGGCTTATATACACCCTGGCTTGGGGATGTTGGGGAGTTTGGTGTGGATTCCAAGGAGTCCGAAAGTCGGGGTTGGGGCCTTATCTCTGATGGGGACTAAGATGCGTCGCGGCGTTGGCGTCCGACAGTCGGGAGTCGATGTCTTTTCTCTAAGAGGTAATTGGTGTCACACGGTCAACGGGACGAACTCTCCATCTAACAAAGGCATTAAGTAATCCTATAGCTCTCCTTAAAAGAAAGATTTGTAGCGGCACATGGCAGTAAACATTCCAACGGTTTCTGTCCCGTAGCTCGCCACACGCAGATCCTATTCTCCGGGCAGGATGTTTACCAGATGTCGACGCGTCTCCACAGTACGTGATCGGCTAGCCCGAGGACCGTCATAAACACTAATATCTAGTTACCTAAAATCCTTCAACAGATACACAGTCTTTGTCCCAGTTACGGGAAGACAGGAGAGACCTATTTTTCCACGAACCCACTAGCAACCCTCCCTCAAGGACGGCTAGCATCCTTTTCTAACTACCGATATGGAGATTGGCCAATTAGCAGCAACGTCAATTTCCCTTACTTTCCGAACGTAGGATGTCCCCGACAAATCCGATGATCTCGTGTCCTTAGACACACCCCGTCATATTTTTCCTCTGGGGTATCACCGTGTCGGAAAGTCTCTCTCTCTTGCAGTCTCATCGACAAAAAAGGATTAACTCCTTACGGTCAGCGAATATTAACACAGAATCCGACTTAGATTTTTTGCGAGTACGTAGACTACCGTCCCGTTGCCCGCGGATTCGTTACTGAACCTAGGATCATTGTCATTAGTCTCTCGAGTATCTAATTACCACGGTTATTTGTCCGGTTCTATGGTAATCGTATTTGCACTAGTCAATGTCTTCTCTATTGCATAACGACAACGTGTAACCCAAACGAAGATTCGTTTCACGCCCCTAACCCTAATTCTAATGTAAACCCGACGTATATATATATATAAATAAATAAATAATTATAAATTAATATTACCTATTATTAATAATAATTTAATTATATATCTCAAGATAATAAAATATTTATAATTTATATTAATTTTTATATATAAATATTTAATTATATATAATGCATTTTTTTCAATTTAAAGTTAAAATATTTATATTTATATTTTAATTTTTTTATAAAATTAAATATATGTATAAAGATTTTAAAATTAATATATTTAAAATTAATAATTATATATTAATATATACTTATATACAAGATAATTCAATTTTTATCAATTTTATTAAAAAATTTCAATTTTTTATTAAAAAATTTTATTTTATTACGTTAAATATTTATAAATTATTTTAATTTAATTATCTAATTAAATTATTATTAATTAATTATAATAGCAATATTTATAATAGTATTGTTAATTTTTTATTTTTATATTTTAAAATATATATATAATGTACGTATCCATTATGTATTTCCAATGTACGTACAGCAGATACTCACAGGAAAAACCAACGAGACTAATAATAAAATCAATGAATTAGAAAAAAAGAGCTATAGACAAATATCTTATAATATACCGTAGCATAATCTGCAATTTATTATAAAATAATTGATCCGAGCAGTATCAATTATAAAAGAAGATGGCTGAATATGATCGACACTGTCGAATACTAATCAAATATAATCATTTAGTTAATCTTTAAGATTTAAGTTAAGATACATCTTTGAGGAATCAATAAGTCTTTCGCTAATAGCCTAATAGATCTCTTGATAGATTAAACGAAGAAATACCTAACCGTGATTACAGCCAATTGGTACATATTATTCGATACATAATTAATATTTGTATCACGTACAGCGATGCAAGTGGTATTGAAGAAAATAGCCATTTTATGTTACAACTATAACAAGTAAATTTACTCGTTTAACTTGAGAGGAATTAAAAAGGTACCTGACTTTTAAATAAGCATTAAATAAGAAATTTAAATATCGCAGACGGTGATGTAGGTGTTATTCAAGAAAAGAGAACATTTTATTTTGTAATTAGCACGAGTAAATGAACGAATATCGATAATATAATATAATGATTAATATGAATTTTATCTGGCTGATTATTTAAATACCATAACATATTTCACAGTAACGTCATCGACTGCCGTTAGGCTCTTTTTGTTCAAACTTATTGATAGTCGAAAACTAGTATCAAGGAGGTGTGAATTTAGTCTTAGTTTGTAGAAACTATTAAAATGATAAAAATGGATACCGTATTAAATCGTCGAAGGCGCCAATTTACGATAAAAATTAAGAAATTGTTCAATTTGATTTTGTTATAATGGAAAACCCGTCCTTTGCTATGTCAAGAGATCGTTAACGTTTGATTGACATCTCGACACCTTGTCAAGATATATAAGGAACGCGGAAGTCGCGCGCGAGCTCTTTCGTGCCTGAAATTCCGGACAGTGAACATCCAAGAAGAATTTAAATATAAGGTAAATAAAAAAAAATATCAAATAACAACATTGTAACTAGTAATTTATAACGTCTAAGCCATTAATTTACAATACTTGAGAAATTAATTTATAATATTTAAGCTATTAATTTATAACATTTAAGCCATTAATATATAACATATAAGCAATTAATTTATAACGTCTAAACTATTAATTTATAACATTTGTTGAGATATGTATAATTTTCTGTGTTGGACTGGAAAACAGATGAATGTAAACTGTTCAGTCGGTTAACAGTCGGGTATAGAAGAAAGTGCTGAGACGCGTGCAAGTGTGTATCGATGAATATATAAGAAATCGTCCATGAAATAAATATATTACTATTTTAAAATTAATCCTCAGTATAAATTTAGTGTTCTTATAACATTATTTCGACTTCAAAGATCCACAATTCTCAACAACATTTGTGCTATTAATTTATAACATTTAAGTTATTAATTTACAACATCTAAGCCATTAATTTACAACATTTGAACTGTTATTTTATACATTTAAGTTATTAATTTATAACATTTAGGCTATTAATTTACAACATCTTAGCCATTAATTTACAATATTTGAACTATTATTTTATACATTTAAGCCATTAATTTATAACATTTAAACTATTAATTTATAACATTTAAGCCATTAATTTATAACATTTAAGCTATTAATTTTCAACATCTAAGCCAATAATGTACAACATTTAAACTGTTATTTTATACATTTAAACTATTAATTTATAACATTTAAGCTATTCATTTATACCTTCTAAGCCATTAATTTATAACATTTAAGCCATTAATCTAAAACAATTACATCATTAATTCTTAACAGTTATACCAATAATTTATAACAACATTTTCCCATTAATTAAATGTAATTATGCTCTTAATTTATAACAGTTGTACCCTTAATCGGAAGTAACTCTACATTCATTGATTTTAATCAATACCATAAATTCGTGGTGAGTGAATTAAAGATTTATTTTGCTTTATTTTATTAACGAAATCTATCAAGTCTTTGAAGTGCTATTTCATTTCCATATAGCATTATATTTTAACTCTGAATACAGTATTCAATTTCCAATTTCACTATTTCGTATAAAATCTGTGGTAACACAGAGTGTCGATGTATGTGTCACGTAAAATAACAAAATAAAAAAGGAATTTGAGGTAAAAAATAAAAAAAGAAAACTTTATTTTTTTTCTAACATCAATACACTTTACAATCTACTTCCGAACTCTAGGCGTGACTTTCTAAGACTGACTCTTATGATTTTACTTTCGATCGGATCCGATTACTTTCTTTTGTCATCCCTCAACATCCCCACCGTCCATGCATTTGCTAGGCGTCCGCGATCGTTGCCACGTGCTCTTTCTTCCAGAACCTTCGGTGGAAGGACCGTTGGGATGTTGATGGTTCATTAGGCACTTCAGCGATATACATTGTCGCCGAGTGCTTTATCTCTATCGTCAGTCCGTCGGATTTGAAGTATGCCGGTCGTGACATATGTAACGATATATGGTATAACGTTATAACGTATTACTTTACATGATATAACTTTATAACGTATTACGTTATATGTTATAACGTTATAACATTATAACGTAATACGTTATATGTTATAACGTTATAACGTTATAACGTAATACGTTATATGGTATGACGGTATAACGTATTATGTTATATGGTATGACGTTATAACTTATTACGTTATATGGGATGACGTTATAACGTATTACGTTATATGGGACGACCTGTTTCTGTCTGGAGATTGATTCCTAATACAACGTGTGTCCCATTATATCAGCATCTCTAAAGTACAATTCTATGTGATTTCTAGGGAGAACAATACAACCGATCCACAACTTCGTCAGGCAAAACGTTTATCCCGTGACCGTGGCTACGTTCGGCGACCAGTTGTCACCTCGAACCCACTTTCGCTTTCACAAATGTCAAACAATTACAAATGACAATTGCTTAATTACAGTTATGATAAAATCTAGGCTAAAGCATTAGAAGGCTTCCTCAAAATTGCAAAGGGAAGGCTCCGGTTTTCCTTTCATCTCCGACATATATAATAACCTGTTAATAGCAGCGTTCTCTTCAAGTTAACTACCCTTATTATCCCAAAAGAAATAAGGGATTGAACGATTCGTGGCGTCGATTAGTCAATCGTAACGGGAATTTACGACTCCCGTTGGCGCACTTCCTCGAGATCGCGTCTCCCCACGAACGTGCGAATTTACATATTTAACAATATATATATGGCGGGTTAATGTTGAAATTTTGGGTGTTTGGGCGTTAATTTTAGTTTCTTTACATTTTTTCCTTTAGGAATACCTGCACTTTATCATTTATGGAAGTTTTGTTAACAGAAACGAAAAATTTAGAAAAGATATGTATAATCAAGGAATCTCAGGATAGCACACTTAGACTGCAGATTTTTCTGTATGCAAAAGTAAGTCAAAGGAAGAGGATGAAGTTTTCTTGTATAAGGCTTTGTTTCTGCTTGAGCTAGCTTACAATGAAATACGTTCAGTGTGACAGAGTATCGACAACTATTTCAAACTTTGGCTTTAAATACAAAAAGTTTACGCGCAAAAATAAGCTGAAGAAAAGAAAAATGTTTTTTTTCTTGTTTGACGTCTTATCCTGTCTGGCGGTATGGAATTATTCTGGAAAAGCCTGTATATGTACAGAGTATATAAAAAATACACTTATTTGACCGGACCACCCTAATTCTACAACTCTGGATCATACAGTTTTACAAACGTCTACTCATCGCGAGGACCAACTTGCCAACTTTTCAAAATAAGCTATGAGTCGCAATTGAACCGTTTTCTGGAGAAATGACGTTGAAATTCCATTGGGTCTTACATCGAGATTATTCGCAACAAGTTTATATTTCGCAGTCAGGTAGAAAGTAAGCAATGTGACATTAACGAGAAAACAACAAGTTTTCGTTAGCAGGTGGGATAGCCCGTGATAAACAGAATGGAGCAATCAGCGTGATTTCACATTATTACAGAATTATCTACTGTGTGAAAAAAGACTTTCAAACAAAGATTCTGATTTTATTAGCTTTCTTTTAGAATAAATAGAAAATAAAATTTGTAAATAACAATTAATCTCATTATTTTAAATAATATATTTAAACTTGTTGAAATTGCAAATAATTTATTTCTGTCTTTTAACATTTAAACAATTATTTAAATGAAAATTTATTTAATAGTGCCCAGTATTGCGCGCAACACATTTTTGGAACAACGAACAATTCGATAGTCGGTAATAGAGATAGATGGCAAAATAATTGGATTTATTGATAAAATGAGGATTAAATTGATTAAAAAAAGTAAATTGATTAAAATGTATACAAATCCTACATATACAAGAATAATATCTTGCACATCATGGTATCCAAATATACTTTCCCAGTAAAGTTCCATTTGATCCTCGTGCTAAGTAGCATACGGTGCCAGCAAACGTCAATTTTTACAAAATTTTGCATGAATCAATCGATCCAGAGGCTCCGATCCTCCGAAATCACGCTAGTGGACACTTATACGCCCTGACACTTTTTATACATGCTGTACATAAAAATATATGTATCGAAACTGCTGTTATTTCTATACTCAGAGGTAAGATCAGAGTAGTTATTGTTTTATTGAATGGATAAATCTATTACACCGTTCTGAGCCAAAAAAAGCCTTTATTGCACACGCTTACAAAAACTAGGGATAAAAACATAAAAGCATCTTAAGCCTATCGATTAAATCTATCGATTGTAACTAGCATCATCCTCTAGTTACTATTTCTTATCACTAACGCATCTGCATATGGATGGCGAGCACGAACTCACGTTGTCATTTTCAACAGAAACTTTGATACAAAGTACGCAGATTTGTGTATAAATACATTACGGTTGAAAAATTGTTGAATATTTACTACTGTATCTGTTATACTTGATCGTTAACACCTATTTTTTTCGCCTGCCTAACTTACTATCCTCAAAACGTTATCAGATTATACATTTTGTTCGGCTGATAAAATGGAATTTCTTGGAATTTAGAGCTCCCTTTACATTCACTTGTTATTGTACGAGTATTTTGCTCGTTCACCAGCCGTTCACTCATTTTATTTTGCAATCGTGACAATTTGATGCTGCTTCTCCACTCTGTATAACGTGTTACCTACAAACACCGATATGTATATAATCTGATGCATTAATTAATATACGATACACCATGAGAACGTTAATACACGCAAAACGAAATAGATAAACAGTATCTGCTAAAATTATAGCTATAATATATAATATAATATATAATATAATATAATATAATATATTTTTGTTACAGTCGACTTCTCCAAAAGTCAAAAGCTTGTCTTGTTATTGGCACGTACCGTAAACACTCGACTAATTGCGTATTTCTTAAAGCTATATTTCCCCTCTTTACAACTTTTTTACGAGATTAGTTTGAAATCAGCCCAATTGATAAACCATTTCAATTTTCAATCTCCTATATTCAAAACTTATTATAATCAATTCTATTTTAGTTTTTGCTATCAAAGGAACATAAATTGGAAGTTGAAACAAAAAACATGGGTTCTAATTAAATATTACTATCTGCTTCTATTCTTAATCGTTACGAATTATTTATACATTATTACCAATTATCAATTGTTTATTATACATTGCTCGTTGCATTCACCCTATTACCCCTACACTTCTGTATCATCAACCATATTGCTATCTTCGAATAATTTTCCTCAAACGCAAAATCTCCCACGTACCTAACCTTTTAATTTCAAAGCTAATTAATTCACGGACATCTTCGATCTTTAACAAGCGTGTATCCTACCAATGATTAGCAGTTACTCTTCATTAATTCATTAATTCATTGATTCAATCTGTAACGTTTCGAGTATGTACATCGCATGTCGTATCATTGTATCGGTATTGTATCTGTTGATTCGAAAGATAGCTGGTTACTCAGGTGGCTAAATTGATCTCGCCATAGACGAAACTTATTTGTGTATCCATCTATGTATATATAAAAGATATACACAAGCAAACAGATAAGGCAATCGAGAATCAATGGATTCGATAGCCGGTAGATATTTACAAAAAAAGGAGATACCGCCGATTTTGACATTTTTTAAATATTTTGTTAATGTTATCAGTTTGAGTAAGATTTTATTCGAGGATTGCCGTTCATTAAAAAGTTAATATCAAAAAAGTTCAATGAGTCATTTGCATTTAAGAGAGTGTACTTAGTCAGATTCTTAGTAAACACTTATCCAACAGCCGATCGTTTAGTAATTTTCGATTCGATTATTCGTGTTCGTTTTTTCGTGTTCGATAACGTTTTGCAGAAGAAGATTCGATTCAATGTTTGTAATATGTCGTGTATACAATTTTAATAATTACATTCGATAATTGCACAAAAATCGGGACTGAAACGTTAAAATTATGGAGACGTAGGAACGACTCTATTCCTCAAAATTGACAACGCGAATGAAAGAGAAAGAGAGCCTCGTTAAAGACTGGCGATAAGTTGAAAGATTCTTATTTGCGATTTTTGATCAATGAAATTTTTGCTAATATGTTTCTCGCGTTTTACTGGTTAAAATGACACCAAACACGATAAAATTTTGAACATATTTGCTTACTTAATAATTGATAATTAAATATTATTCATATTATATCATGTTTGATCTTATTTTAGTCGGGGAAATCCTACAAATGCGTTAGTGGAAATTTAATTTTAAAAAGCCTAAAATAAGGCAATTTTCAGTTTTGAATGATTACTCGGATACATTGTCTCAACGATAACTGATAATATTGGATCATGTTACACTGCTCGATCGCAATGGACCGCCAAATTTCCGCGATACCTCAGGGAAATCTGTCCTTCTCAAAGTGGACACGACGGCTGTGTAACTACGTAGAGGACTTTTTCGTGCAATTATCGAATGTTTGTACTAACCGTTTAATTTTTTGTTCCAAAATTCTTATTCTTTATATTAGATGAATAATTCAAATATCTCACTGTGAAGTACCTGTGTTATTATTGATTGGTGTTTTATAATTATATTAAACAACGAATACTGAATAACGAAGTATTTTTCGGTTAAGGATTTCTTTCGTTATTCATAATTAATAATTATTATACATAGCAATTTCGACAAAGTAACGAAGATGTAGAGTCGAATTCGAGTACGATAAGTAGTCACAGAAAATTTATCTTTTCTCCAATTGATTGCGTCTCCTAGTTTAATGGTGTTTTATAAACGGGCCGCTTATCTTGAAAATGGTAAATCCATTTTCCTTTGTTTCGGAATATTGAAACATTACGTTCGATTGGACTATTTTACTACGTTTTATGACCTTGAGTGACCTTAAATGACCGCGATATTTAAATCCGTCTTCAAAAGAGAAACAATGGGACAAATAGGTATTCAAAACTACACGGCTACACTTAAAAAAAAACGAAGCCTATTAAAGTGTTCTTTAAAACTCGTAAACGCGTCCATCTGAGAAAAACTTTTTCCATCGCGTAATAGCCTCCTCGAAACCAAACAACTTTTGTTTCAAACATTTCCCTGCGTCTCAAAAAATTGAAAGAATTATTCAGGTGGTTTGCTGTTGAAGACTCAGCCTGTATATCCCCAAAATTCCATGTAGTTCCGATTGTTAGGCAAACTGATATTGTAATCTAACACGAGTCAACCTCATCAAGGGGCGAGAGGGAGGGGGTGTCAATAGACTAAACACAGAAGTATTCGCCTCTATATGTACCTCTATTCGCTATTTTGAACATGAACAGAAAGATAACAGTACGGAGTGGGTGAGAAAAGCATTAAGAATTTTGATCCAGCATTTTTTAATCTCTTTATTGTGACATGAAAACTACGGAAAAAGTAATTTAAAAAAGCGACCAGATATCAATGACCTACGAAAAAGATAAAATTCATCCGGACAGAAAGAAGGAAGAAAACTATTTAACGTTTCATCAGAGAAAAAGAATCGAGGAAAAGGCTTGGTTATTGATCTTGTGAGACAGGAACGTCATAAATGCTAGTATAGGTAATCTTGCAGAAGTTGTTAAGAATCTTTATCGTAGTTTGGTATGAAAAATATCGAATAATTTGGATTTCGAATCACATACAAATTAAGATGCAAGGGAGAGTCGCACGGTACCTTGTGCTAGAGTTGATAAAAGTGAAAATTTACAAAGTGACTTTATAGCACAAATGGAACTTGATAAAAGTAGGAAAATTAATTTTATGAAATTCAATAATACGAATTGACGAATTAACCATGTGCAAGAATACTAATGTCGGAATTTGTAGGAAACGAAAAATTGTCGTCCAGTACCGATCAATTATTTAATTATTTGATCTTTTGCTCTAAATGGCTAATAATGTTTTAAAAAGTCCTCTAGATGTCAGTATACATATTCTTATTCAAATTTGATTTTTATGTATATTGTATGGAAAATACTTAATATTTTCTTGATCTGCGCATTCGACGTGTGCCCAGACTTCACATTCGTCGTTTTTGAAACATTGAAAGCTTCAGTGACCTGTCTTTGGGCCATTTTATTTTTGAAGAGTAGCTTCGAAGCCCCCATTCATGTTCTCCTCTGACCATTTCTCTCTTTTCTGTTTTGGACTTTCAAACATTTTTCTATGGGAAAAGGTAGAAGAAAAATTAAACGGACACCTTCTAATTTAGTCTCAGTTGCCAAAATATTGAACTTACAGGTAAAAGAAATTCGGTCTATGACTAAATCATCGGTATTGGACGACAAATACGTTGAACAAATACGTTTTAGATTATAATGTATATAATATACAAAGGAAATTATAAAAGTGGGGCAAATAATTAGTAATTACACTTAATAAATTAGATATAGTATACATTAAAAAACATTTTACTTACCTGAAAAACAACATGTCAACTCTAGAAAATAATTTTTAATTTTCGAAATATCAATGTATATGTTTGACATATCAGATCAATATGGCTCCGAAATATGTTACACGGAATTGTTCATTTTCATTTGTTTGTTCCAATAAAAGCGCTAATATCTGGTGAAAAATCCTATGTATTTAGAAATTAACAGAAGTGTTAAGTGAGCTGTTATTTTGCCCGCATTGTATTTCTTACATGTAATGCCTGTTGCACGTTTTATCTTTAAAATAGCAAACTCATTATTTACTCGAGATTTATTCCTAGCGCACGAATATTTTTCAATAGAGCGATGCAAAGTTTTACTGTATCTCGGATCATCACAAGTTAATCAAAATCTTGAGGATTCGATTTCACCTGCTCAAAGTGACTTTTGCAGGCAAAAGAAATTGTTCCTCGGATAATATTTTTTACTAAATTTCATCAAAAATAGAATTTTATTTGCTAATAGAAGATAACTATGTTTTGGTACTCCTACAGAACAATATCACGACATTCGCTAAAATTACAAATATTGTACAGTATATTCACTACAAGGCTAATTGAAATAGCTTGTAATCCAACATATAAGAATGCTACTTGCAAAGTATTTTTGCTAGTAACAGTTTAAAGTAGAGAGATATTCCTAAAAAATCATATATTTTATACATATATGTACGTAGTATATACAGTGGATATAACTATGTTTCTGAATTTATAAAATAACAATTGTCTTGTAATACGTAAAAATCTCGAGAAGATTTAAATAAAAATTTCGATTATTTGTTTGAAAATAATTTATTATTTGCACTGAAATGTTACATCTCGAATGCACTGTACTTTGTTACGCGATTCGTTCCTGCACAATTTTTTCAGCAAGCTATCTACATAAACAATACATGATAAAAACAAAATTAGGTATATTAGTTCCACCAGTATTTTAATTCAAATTAATAATTTACTGAAGAACATTTATTAACACGTTGACTACCACGACACCCGCATTCGGGTGTCAGCAAAGTTTCTGGTCAGGCCGCGTAACCCATATTCGGGTGTCGCTTATTTGACTACTTGCTAAGGATCGTCGTAGGTATTTGAAAAGATATTTCATAATAATAAAACTGTTGAATTGTTATAAAATAAAAATACGTTGTAATACGTTGTAAATAAAAATTGTTATAAAATAGAAAATATAAAATAAAAATAAAATAAAAAAAAACATTCTATACATAGCTGAGGTTGGTCGGGACAATTTGGACAAGAAGTTGTTGTTTTCTTCAAATTCTTTTGTGCCTTTGTTCGGTCCATTCGACGTCTTTTACTTGCATAACATAGTTTGCACGCGCGTCTAATGCTTCTTCCGGAATCATTTTTCCGAACGGCGATATTGTGCTGACTCTGTCGAAGACAAGGATTCTTCGTATTTTTAGACAACCCTAATAATTTTGCAACTAGTAATTGTCTAAATATTCCAATATTTATATTTTTCCTTGTTGCAATTTTGTGAACCGTCAAAGCGTTTACAACAGAAATTCCCAGAAGGAATTGAATGCCACGTTTTCTGTACCATTTGATTCCTTTTCTAATTGTGGTGGCATAAGAAACCATTTGATCGGAATAATCTATACCACACTTTCCTTCGTTATATTCGACAACAGCTAGCGGTTTTAATGTAGCGAACAAGCGAAACGAAAGATCATTCTTGAGACCACCACTTGAGCGATTCGCATTACTAAAATATCGATAGGAGCACCTAGCAGAGAACGCTTGGTACTGCTGTACGCGTGGCCTGACGCAGATTTTTTTGAAAACACGCGTGGCAGTCAATGTTTTAATAAACTATTAAACTACATGTCGTGAAGAAGTATCCCCTTTATGAACATTTATTAATAGCTCTAGAGTTGATAATATTAGCTTGAGGAAGTTCTGTATGTACGTGTAATTGATAGTACTCTCGTACACCTGTGCGTGTAAAACGTTTCAAGTTAATAAAGAGAACATGATACACGTGGAATAGGTATGAATAAAAATTACAAGAAGCCGGATAATATTCTAAAACATATGCCATGATAAAATATAAATTGTAAAGAGTTATAGATCATGTTATTATATATTAAAATTATGCTTAACAAGCAGATATTAGCGTAAATATGACGCTGCGTTAATTAAATCCAACAATATTGAGAAAAGAACAAATTGAACAATACCTAGAAATAATTTAGAAAAACACTGTTAGATCAATTTCAAATTGGGTTTTCTTTACTCGATGTCAAACTTAACTCTTATTCGTCTTTTGCATAAACTCTTTTCGTGATATGAAACTTTAGAGTTGACATGCTGCTGGTATTAATTGCACACGCAGAATAAGATTTTCCAAATTGAATCGAAACGATTTAGACAGAAAAATGTAATACTTTCAATATTCATAACAATTATTTATGCATTCCGCATATAAACCTACCGAATATTTATTACTTACTTTTAGCTCAAAAATATTTGATATACTAATACCAAGCAAATATTAGATTGAAGAGGAAATCATACATGAAAGATGTCACTTTTTTTAATAAAAAGTTCGTTCTCATCAAAGTTTCTGGCAATTTATTAAATACCTGTATACAAAGTGGATTACTTTGTAACACAACTGGAAAGTAACTTTCTTTAGTAATGATTTGCGTAATAAATTACGCAAAAAGTAAAAAGAAGATTATATTTTAAATCATATTCTAAGAATAACTGTATTTTAAACGTGATTTCGAAAGTATTTTGAATTTAAAAATTCTTCAAAAGTACATACGTACTTACTACTTCGACACGATCTAGGCTAATTATGTGTTCTAATGTTTATACATCTTGATAGTAGCTGTATTCAAAGAGCGCGTCGAATCTTTTTATAGTATTTGCCTTTTGATGTATTAAAAGTATCATTAGAGATACTTTATCTTCTTATTATCGCAAATATGTATAGTTCTGCTCATTGCATCGACAAGTGAACGGATTTTAAGCTTCCTATTCTTTTACATTTTCAATATTTCCAGAGTTATTTGTTTTCAGAATAAAAAAATATTAATTCCTGCCACTTTTGAGAGAAATTGTTTAGAAGTGTATCCTGTTTATCTCGAATCGCTCAAATATATCGGGGAAAAAATGAATGATACAAAAATCGAATGACATCGAAAGGGATATACTATTATATTCGTGTGTATTTACTTTGCGTGTATTGTCTTAACATGAAATCTCTTGCGTGTTAAAATATTTCAGTGGATATCTCCATTTTTTGTTACATAATCACGCAGCTGACGTTCAGACATCTCTAAAATACTAGAAACTTGCGTCTTTCGCACCATCCGCTATCGTAATAGAAACTTTCAAATTCGACAGAGCAATACAAAGCACGTGTCACGTAAAATAACAAAATAAAAAAGGAATTTGAGGTAAAAAAATAAAAAAGAAAACTT